>NC_029775.3:4514831-4524646 GCF_000817695.3 Arachis duranensis | reverse complement strand
TTAATAACCTTTATTGTTTTTATTTTGTGTTGATTTTTCTTATTATACAAATTTAATAACTCCTTTCATGCAAGAGATAAATTATAAATTATAATTTGTAAAACTAAAATAAATATGTTAATTATGTAATTATTATAACTGAATAATTTTTAAAAAATTAGCCTAACTAAAATTAGTTTTAAAATAATTAATAATTGGTATACCTAATAAAATTAAGAATAATATAATATAATATGCTAATATATTTATAGAGACCAAATTCCAAATACAAGATAATTATACGGATCATAGACCTATTTAAGACAATATATTATGCATAGTTATATAATATAGCTATTATGTATTGAAAATCTTCGTTAAAATAACTATTATATAATTACATTTACATGACAACAAGTCAACAACAATAAAAATGTTTATTTATAATATAAAAATTATGTTTAATGTATACTAATGTAAATTTAATAGCAAAAGTGTTATGTGTAAATATAAATGTTAGTTGTAACATGTGAGTAAGTGAGTTAGTCCGTTTTAAACCAATAAATTATAGATTAATTTATTAGGGTATATTTGGTTTAGCGTATATTTATATGTATCAAATTTACGTTTAATTTTCTTAAAAAATTTTTTTTTTCGGTTTGGTTACTTTTTTTTTAACACAAACGTAATTTTGTAGTCCAATCTATATTCACCTAATTAAAGCTAAAAATTATAGTTTTTAAATTTATTTTTTTAATTAAAGAAATTTATTTTTTTATAAAATATTTTTTTTGTTTTGTATTATGATTCTATTAATTTTATTAGAATAAAGAATACTAAGAGTACTAAAAAAATTAAAATTTATTTACATAAAATAATTTTTTTAAATTTATATCCCTTTTTTATATTTTTTCACCTAAAAGTGATTTTAAATAATATAATTCAAATAATATTTAGTTTAGTATAATTTTTTTTATAAAAATTTATCAAATATAAATCACATTAACTCTTTTTAATTAAAATCAATTTTATAAAATTATTTTTATGTAAATTTTTATTTATATAAATTTCAATCCAAATACACACCCAGTAACATTCTTAGTTACTTGATTTATCTCATAAAATTTGTAAATTTATTTTTAATCTATTAAGGTGAAGAAGATTATGGTTAATTCATTTTCTTTACTAAATCTGAAATTATTCACCCAAAGCTAACTTCTAGATATCAACATCATTGCCGTTACATAATTAATAAAAAATGAATAAGGGGAAAATGTTTCGGGGAATAATCCGTCATAATTCCTGCCAACTCCCAATGGCTCCATCAGATGTCTATTATGAATTGATGAGATTGCATCATTGCAATGCCAAATTTGAGAGTTTTGACCCTGTAAAACTTAATCAGCTTATCCTATTTAAGGTATATACAAGGTAAACATCATAAAACGAAATAGATTTTAAAATGGTTTCTGAGTTATAACTTATTGGCTTTTTTTTATATATTTTGTATTAGAAGTTTTTTGTAGAATTATCTTTACAAATGCTATATTAAATTACAATAAGTTTGTATTTCTTATTTCTTTTAAAATTTAAACTAATAAACGAATATATAAGTGTTAGAAACAAGAGACTGAGAGAGTAATCTAAAAAGTGTATTATTCAGTTGTGTAGAAAGATACAATATACAAAGAGTATTTATAGGTGGTAAATGAATCAGAACAATAAAGGCATAAAATCATACAATTAATATACAGATATACTAGACGATACTAATTCATCTAAATTGATTCTAATGATTCTCTAACATCCCCCCTCAAACTCAAGTGGGAGCTAAAGATACCAACTTGAGTTTGGATAACAAAGTCCGGAAACGAGTCGGATGATGAGCTTTCGTGAAGATATCAGCAGTCTGATCTAGTGTTCCAACAGCAATGAGACGAACAGCATTAATAAGGATATGTTGCCTAACAAAGTGACAATCAATCTCAATATGTTTGGTGCGTTCATGAAACACATCATTATGGGCGATCTGAATAGCACTGCGGTTATCACAAAAAACATCAGTAGGGGACGACTGAGGAGCACCCAAATCTTCGAGAAGCCAACAAACCGAGATAACTTCAGCAGTGGTGTCAGCGAGGGCACGGTACTCAGCTTCTGTGCTTGAGCGAGCAGTGAACGTTTGCTTCTTAGCACGCCAAGAAATGAGAGCGTCGCTAAGAAACAAATAGTAACCAGTAGTAGAACGACGATCAGTGGGATCAACAGCCCAATCAGCATCAGAGTAAGCCTGAAGAGACAAAGAAGAATTGGCAAAAAAATAAAGGCCATGAAATAGAGTGCCTTTGATGTAGCAAAGAATGCGAAGAACTGCCGCATAGTGAGTAGTACGAGGAGCTGACAAGAATTGGCTAAATACATGAACCGGATAGGCGATGTCTGGTCGGGTGACAGTCAAGTAGACGAGACCGCCAACAAACTGTCGATAGAGAGTCAGATTATCCAAAACAGTGTCATCCATAGGGGTAAATCGAACATTAGGCTCAAGAGGAGTAGACTCAGTACGACTATCTGTAATCCCAGCGCGAGCAAGAAGATCTGAAGCATACTTAGCCTGAGAGAGATAGATGCCATCATCGGTGGATATGACCTCGAGACCAAGAAAATAGCTGAGAGAACCAAGATCTTTCATCTCAAAGGTACGATGAAGTGAGGCCTTGAGATCAGAGATACCATCAACATCATCCCCAGTAATGATCATGTCATCAACATACAAAAGTAGAAGAACAACTCCACGTTCGCTTTTACGAATGAAGAGGGCATTCTCATGAGGGCTAAAAGTAAAACCAAGACTGCATATGGTAGTGCTGAACTTGTCAAACCATTCACGAAGAGCTTGCTTAAGTCCTAAAGTGCCTTGCAAAGGAGACAAACCTTATTAAAAGGACAAGGATATCCCGGAGGTGGTTTCATATAGACTCTCTTTTTCAAATCCCCATTAAGAAATGCATTCTTCACATCCATCTAACTGAGAGACCATTTTTAACCGCGGCAATGGCAAGAAGTGCTCTAACAGACGTAAGACGAGCGACAGGGGCAAAAGTCTCTTCATAATCAATACCATATTCTTGCGTACAGCCTTGAGCAACCAAACGGGCCTTATAACGGTCAATAGAGCCATCAAAGCGAGTCTTGATCTTGTATACCCATCTACTGCCCACAACTTCCTGATCAGAAGGAGAATCAACCAGATCTCAAGTGTGTGCTTTTTCAAGTGCCTGTATTTCTTCTTGCATTGCTTGTTGCCAATTTGGGTTTGAGGAGGCTTCTCTAAATGTCTTAGGTTCATGTTGATGAAGAATAGTAGAAAAGTAGTGGTAATCAAGAAGATGAGGAGGTGGATTCCTTACCCTAGAAGAACGAACGGGAGGAGGAGGCATGACGGTAGGAGCAGGATCATCGTCCGGTCTGGAATCATCAGAAGATGGAGAAGGCAGAAGAACAGGAGGCTGTGGAGGGTCACTCGAGATAGAATCTGTAGAATTATCACTAAGAAAAAGATCAACATTGGGGCTGGTAAACAAAGGTGACTGAGTAGTAGGAATGGACTCAAAAGATGAGAATCGAGAAAAAAATGTGGTGCTCCCAGAAGACAACATGACGAGATATACGAATACGTTTAGAGAGAGGATTCCAACAACGATAACCCTTGTGTTCAGTGCCATAGCCAAGAAAATAACACATATGAGTCCGAGGTTCAAGTTTACTATGTTCATGAGGCTGAAGAAGAACAAAACATACACAACCGAAAATTCGAAGAGAACTATAATCTAGGGAGGTATGATAAAGACACTCAAAGGGAGTAACATTACCAAGAACATAAGAAGGGAGTCTATTGATAACATGAACAGCAGTAAGAACAGCTTCACCCCAAGTACGCTCACGATATGAAGAAGAAAGGAGCATTGCACAGACGGAGTCAAGAATGTGACTGTGTTTGCGTTCAGCTCTACCATTTTGTTGAGATGTACCAGGACAAGAAAACTCAGACAAAGTACCCTGTTCTGCAAGAAAGGCTAAGAGTTTGGAATCACGGTATTCCATAGCATTATCACGTCGAAAAACCTTAATAACCTTGGAAAACTGAGTTTTAATCATAGTAGCAAAGTTGATATAGATATGAGGTAACTCATGGTGATTAGTCATCAAATAAACCCAAGTAAAATGGGAATAATCATCAATAAAAACGACAAAGTATCGAGCTCCGCCCATAGAGGCAGTGGGAGCGGGGCTCCAAACATCAGAGTGAATGAGATCAAAAGGAGAGCAAACAAGAGATGAATTATTGTGAAAAGATAAAGCAGGTTGTTTGGCAGTTTGGCAAGAAATGCAATCAAAAAATTCATTTGGAACCTGACCTAAAACATCTTGAGACACAAGAGGACGCAGTTTTCCAAAGGAGGTGTGGGCAAGACGCTGATGCCATAAGTGGAGGGTAGAGGGAGAAGAAGCAGCACAGAGATTTGGTACAGGAGAAATATGAAGATTCTCGAGTTCAAACAACCTTCCGACCTTACGTCCAGTCCCGATGATTTGTCCCATCCGAGGATCTTGTACACGACAACCAGAAACAGAAAAAGTGACTTCAAAACCCAGATCAACAAGTTGACCAACAGAAATAAGATTGAAGTTTAATTTGGGAACATAATAAGTATCAGGAAGATTAAGAGTTGACTGGGATATAGAACCCTTATGTGTTGCGTGCAAGAGGGAGCCATTTGCAGTATTGACGGAAGGTCCATTTGTAGTGGTAGACATGGACGAGAAAATATTACGCAACGGAGACATGTGATTAAAGCAACCCAAGTCAAAGTACCATTTAGAATTACCTGGAGGGGTGAAAAAAGCAGCAGGGGTATTACCAGAAACAGAGAGAAGACGTTGAAGAAGAGATGCAATATCAGAAAGAGAGACAGTAGACAAGTTGAGTGGACTAGGACGTAGTGGGCGAGTAGGACAGGCAGTAATTAAATGTCCCGAGAGCTTGCAGTAACGGCAGAACAGCTGTGAACAATGGTAGCTAATATGACCTTTCTGGTGGCATGTGCGACATTCAACAGAAGGACAGTCGGAGAAGAGGTGCCCAGAACGGTTACAGTTTCGACAAAATTTGCCCTTTCTATCGGTGGCAGCAAAAAAATCTTACTTTTCCATGATAGTAGTCACAAAGATCAAAGAGAGGAGAGAAAACGGCAAATTCGAAGCAGAAAATGAGAAATCGGAGTGCAGAATCGGAAAGAGCTCACCAAAAAATCTTAGGGAGGGTCCCACTTGATTGCCACGTCAGTGCCACGTCAGCAGTGACGTCAGTGCCACATCAGCAGAATGGTGACACGTGGCAGCCCACGAGAGGATGGAGAAGACAGGCTGGCGCTGAAGTGGAGGCCGGGTCAACCAGCAGGCCGGGTCGGGTCGGGCGCGATAGCGGGCACGTGGGTCGCTGTGGAAGCTGGCGGCGTGACACGTGGAGGCTCCAAGAGCGTGGGATCAGCAGCAAGATCCAACGGCTACTGAAGCATCTTGGAGGAGGAATAATGGAGGTGGACAGCGAACTTCCAGCGGCACGTGGCGGCGCGTCCGGGGGCTTTTGGCAAAGATCTCGGCGGCGTTGGAAAGCTGACGAAGAGAGGATCACAATGAAGCTGGAGGTGACGAACCAAAGCGTCGGAAACAAATCGAAAAATGCGAGCAAAGAGACACGGGTAGAATCTGGAAGGAAGATCAACCTGGTCGTGGCAGCGGCTTTCGGCGATGCGTGGAGGCGCGTCTGGCGGCGGATGGCGGCGGTTCTGGTTGCGTTGGAATCACGACGACAAGACGAACAAGATAGTTATGGGGGTGACGAACCAAAGTATCGAAAAGGAAACGAAAAAGGAGGCCAAAAAAATGCTGCCAGAAAGGAAAAAATAACGAGGCTATGAACTAATATTCATTGAAAAAAAAAAGACCTAAACTCTTGATACCATGTTAGAAACAAGAGACTGAGAGAGTAATTTGAAAAGTGTATTTCAGTTGTGTAAAAAGATACAATATACAAGGAGTAATTATAGATGGTAACTGAATCAAAACAATAAAGACATAGAATCATACAATTAATATACAGATATACTAGACGATACTAATTGATCTAAATTGATTCTAATTATTCTCTAATAATAAGAATAATTATATATTTAATAATATGTAGTTACTTTTTTATAAAAAAAATAGAACTTAATAGAATATCTAAATATATAAATTTAATTAAATAAATTTGTAAAATTTACTCTATGAGAAAAGAACACATCAACCTTAAATTCAATATAGTTACGATAATGTCAAAAAGATAATAATTTAAAAATATTTTATTCACTTAATATTTATAATTTTATATATATAATATTTATAATTACACAATTATATATTTAATATTATCTAATTATTTTAATAATAACTAAAAAATATTAAATAAAATAATTTTTAGCTGTTTTAATTAATTTTCTATTAATTTTTAAATATTTTTTATAAATAATAGTTTTCCTCCCTACAAGTCAAACATTATTGCTTTGATATACCGTTTGCTTCCACGAATCTTACGGGAATTTGTTAATTACATTCGTTTGAAAAAAAAACAAGGGCATGCATTATATATTACAAAAATATTATTTATATACTAAAATTAGTCATTAAAATTAGTTATTAATGTATTTGTATATAAATATATGTGTAATTTAATTTATTTTTAATGTGTATATATTTTAACATATATTTTATACTGAGGACTAATTTTAGTGACTAATTTTAATGTACACATAACATTATTCTACATATTAATATAGGTAGAAACTCAGGTAAAGTCGACTTTACGTGAAGTTGATACTTGAGAGCCGTTAGATAATTTGACTGATTTGACTAAATTTTTATCTAACAACTCTTATATATCAATTTCATGTGAAGTCGACTTTATTTGAGTTTTCACCATTAATATAATATTTGAATCCTCTTAAATTACTTTATAATAAAATGGGAGGATAATTGATTATCGTAAGTAAATCTCGTCGAAAAATCCAAAATTAATTATCTACTTTTTTGTATTAGGATATTCATCAGGTCAAAAATTTAATGACTGATTTTTAAAATACAAGTACAAAGTGAACGATCTTTCTAAGCAAATAAATTTTATTTGTATCCTTCGATAAATATCGAATCCAAAAAAATGATTAAGAAACACAAATCTTCATTTATCTGTATCAACTTACATCGATAATTATCTGCTTATTTTATCGATTACATCAAATGGAAAACATCAAATGGCAATGGAAGTATGGAACTCGATCTTTTTTTTCCTTCTTACCAAATTCGGCCCATATCTCAAGGTAGAGTTGTAATAAGCATTTATGTGATTCTCAATATTTGCATAAGAACCACCCAACCAAAGTGCCTTCAAAACATTCTCTCGGTTAATAAGGTGGTGTTGCCTGTCTCATTGATTCAATACTTAAACACTCTTATTAATCAACTATATACTACTATTTAATTAAACTAAATTAACAATAAATTGATTTCTGTCTGTAGTGGCTTGGTAGGTCATCTGGTTTGAAGGAAAAACCAAGCATCTCTTTCTGTTTTGGCGTTCATCTTCATTCAAACACGGAAGAATGAAAACTGAATTTTTCAAAATAAAATTTGAAATATATATTATAAAAAAAAACTAATATCTAAGATGAAAAATATGGTATTATTATGGTCTAATAATAACAGATTTGAATAGTTACAATATTACAGATGATAAAACAAAATGCAATCAGGTTCTTAAGACTATAGCTTATGATGATCTTAATAACCATAATTCAGAAAAATTCAAAGATTCCAAATACATGCTTAATTAAAATGCTTAGGCTCACTCGCCACTGAGTTGAACTCTCTTTTTCATGTGAGTCCACCCAAACCGAATCATTGCCCACAAAAGCCATTCGTTCAAGTAAACTTGAAACCAACCCCAAAACCGAAGGAAATAAAAATAAAACAGAATAATATTATTTTAACAACTTAAAATTATCAAACAACTTTAAGATGAGTAACAAAATAGTGGATTGAGAGAAAATATACCTTGCCACACAAAATGTACAGGATCCACCCTTTTATTACTCAATTTAAAATTGTCTAACAAATTATTGCTATTAAAGTAATATTACTCAAAAAAAAAAACTAAATCTATTTTGCAATTTCCAGAACTAACCACCACCATCTCCTTTAATCTAAACAATAATTAACAATATCCAACTCAATTACAAACCGGTTCTAATCGCTTACCCCAACCAACCGGATTTCATCCATCGAACCCGGTCTGGCTCCAAACGGCATCACGTACCCGGCTCATGTCCCGGCCCTTCAAGGTTCGCCCGACTCCCTCGAAAACCGAGTTCGCCGCCGCCTTCCGGCTTCGTGCCAAGTACTCGTGCGGCGGAACCATCTCTGACGCGCCGTCGTCAAAATCGTCATCCTCGCCACCGCCGTGCAGCGACTCGGCGGAGTCCACTCGGAGTATCTTGCTCCAATCCGGCACGTTCACCGGCGCCGACTGCGCCACGTGGCGCCCCCTCGGCGAAGCCGCAGCGGTACCGCCGTCGCGAGGGCGGAACTGGTGTACGACTCTTGGCGTCGCCGCAGCATTGCAAGCCGGATCCTCAAACGCCAGCGACAATCCACCGGATTGTCGGTGACCATCGCGGGGAATCCGGCGACGGTACGTGGCGCCACCGCCACCGTTTGACTCCGCAGCGGCAATTGTCTCCCAATCGGCGTAAGCTGCGGTGGTGGCATCGGTATCGTCCGCCGTGGACCAGATGTCCTCTTCCCGGAGCTCCGATGGATCTCCGGCGGATGATTGGGCCTGGGGGTAGGTTTCGAGGAAGCGATCGCTACGGCTGGTGGTTAGCTTGCGACCCTTGGCCATGTCCGGCTTCGGAATTGGGTAGCGCCACGGAGGGGAGTGGCGGTGATTATTTTATTGTGGAGCAGGGAAAGTAGGGAGTATTGGTACAACTACGAACTCATTTGCACTCCTTTCTTCGGATTAGTGCATTAAGCTTGCAGCAGAAAGTGCCACTACCTCTGTATATATAACTTTTTGCAATTTCATTTGCATTTGAGTTTCGGCTTCATTTTCCCTGAATTTCCTTCCTTGTATTTTTTATTTTTTATTTTCTAAAAAATGGAATAGTGAAAATGTGAAATGGTGACGCCACAGAAATAAAAATACAAAAATAAACAACTTAGTACATACAAGTAATGAAAATATGTTGACGTAAAACCCGAATAGCACGCTCCGCGGGATTGTGTGGCATCACTCGCCAACTTTTTCTTTTCTGGTGACTTTTGTTTTGCGGGATTTTTAACCATGCCTTGCGTTTATGTTACTGTAGAAATTAATTGATACGATAAAGGAAAGTGCCAAAGTGGTCTGTGGTCAAGTGATTTCCAAATCAAATTTATTGTACGCATGTTTCTTCAACGCTGTTATTATTGTTATCATCTCCTCTATTTTTTTCTATATATAGTTAGAAAATTAAAGTATAAATTTAAATTCACAACACATAAATATTAGTGTATAATACAAAATTTTAGAATATGATATAAAAATTTGTAAAAATCGTATGTTCAGAATATTAATATCTAACTAATAAAATACATACAATTAAATATTGTATAACACAAATTTTAATATATAATACATAAATTTTTTAAAGATTATATTTTTAAATATTCATTCATCCAATTAACAAAATATATTCGTA
>NC_029775.3:4514294-4514771 GCF_000817695.3 Arachis duranensis | reverse complement strand
TTTGTGCTATATGTAAAATTTTTTATATTTATAAAAATATTTTTATATTATATCAATAAATTTTTGTACTCGTTAACAATAATATTTGTACGTATAATATCATCGTAATTAATATAAATAAAATTAAAATGAGTCAAACTTGTCTAATTGGTCTCTTTAATCACATTAAATGGGTGGATTTTTTTCCCTGCAAAAATAATTGTGAAAATGCAAAAATTAACGAGTTTGTTAAGTTGTTTAAATCTTCATTTTTTTATAAATAATTTTTTTAATAATTTAATTTGAAGATCTCACATTCTAATTAAAATATTTTAAATTCCAACTCAATGAATTTTTTTCAAACTAAATAAAATAAATACTATAATTATAATTATAATTATAAATATGCGTAAGAAAATTTACGTTTATACACTTATTTTAGATGAGGAATATATTGTTGACGTATAAATATAAATTCTTTGACGTGTGTCTATAATT
>NC_029775.3:4496135-4514263 GCF_000817695.3 Arachis duranensis | reverse complement strand
ACGTGTGTCTATAATTATAATTATAATATTTATTTTATTTATTTAAAAAAATTCCCAATTCAATAGCCTATAAAATACAAAATATTTGGCCAGTTGTTATTTTAAATTTAATTCAAAATTTTTAATTAAGAATTATTTATTCAGACAAAAGAAATAGATTGACCTGCTTAACCCAATAAATTTTTCTTAAATATACTAAATTTTGTTTAAGAAGAATGTTCGTATATGTGCACAAATCTACCAGTTTGACATGTCTATTTATATATCCCTTTACATTAATAATGGTCTTTCATTATTATTTTAATATTTTTTTAACTATTCATTTTAATGTATTTCTAGCCCGCACTTGTGCATTGTACAAGAAGGAAACTTTCCATTTGCACTACATAATTGGCAATTTGATTGGCATGTGAATAGCCGTTTGCATTATTTGTGTTTTGATGTTTGGCATAATGACTAAAAATTTGGTGTCTAATTGTTAAAAAAATTAAATAATTAATATTTAATTTAAAATATAAAAATTAACAAATTTAGAATATTTGAAATTTGTTATTGAAGATAAATTTGAAAAAAATTGACATCAAATAATAGATATCATATTAGAGAATTTATATTATGTTTTTTTTATGTGATTGAAACTTTTTTTCATCAATTTTTTTCTATAATATTTTACAATTAGCTACTCGCATATCTTTAGTTAAATGATATATATTATATGACTAATGACATTTTGAAAGTTGGACAGGTACTATAACTAGAAAAAAAGAACGTAAGAAGTGGTTCATAAGTTTTTTTGTAATTGTTTGGAACGTCTAGTTGAAAAGGAACAAAAGGCTATTTGAAAACAAAGGAAAATGTGCTGAAGAAATCATCAATATGACGCTACTTGACTACAAGGAGTGGAAGTGTGTCGATTCTTTTAGTTGTTGATGGCAATGCTGGAGATGACATTAGGATTAATTTTTGCTTTAAGATGTTACTAGAGTTGCGTTTGTTTACAAAGACAGGACACTGAGACAAGGACACTGAGACACAAAATTGTGTTTGGTAGAGGAGACATGGACAGAGACAATTAATGTGTCCAGAGACACTGAATTAGTATATTTTGTGTCCATTCTGATAGGAAGAATACGGAGACACTAATAAGGGAGACAACTTATTTTTATTTTTTCTTTCATTATTCTTGTTAATTTTTCATAATTATATCTTTTATTGTTATATTTTTCATCTCAAATTTTTTGAATGAAGAAAAATGAGAATAAATTGAATTTTTATAATTTGTTCTAGTTTATCACCAAATAGAATACAAAAACACAAAATTTTGTGTTTCTGTCCATCAGTGTCTTGTCCTGTCCTGTTTTTAGAAACAAACGCAGCCTAGATGTCTTTATCAGGAGTTGTTCAGTTGTTTTCTTGCTTTTTCGCTCCACGTTCGTGTTGAGCTCTCTTGTTTCAAAAAAAAAAACGCATTTAATGGCAGACATTTTAAAAAAATATATAAGATATTAAAAGTTTTTTAATGGTAGATATTTTGGGGTGATTACTTAAAATGGGTGGGAGAAAATGGGTCTGCAAGATGGGAGAAAGTACATGGAGTTAATGGCCTAAACGTACAATGTGTACAATGGAGGTTTAGAAAGTATTAGAGATATGATCATTAGTGTTAATTGTCCTATCAGGTTACGCTTTTGGGATGAGTGGTTTTATGATATGGTATTAGAGTTTTAGATCCGAAAAGTCAAGAGTTCTATGGTTGAAATATTTGTAAGGAACTTTAACACTTAAGTTAATATGAGCATTAAATTAGTATAAATAAAATTAAAATATTATACGATAAATTATTTGAAGTATGATGGTAACATTTATAAAGTGGAGTAATGACTTAGTCATAAAAGAAGACGAATCTTTCTGCTAATTATGACAATTATTTTTTTAAATGCGTGAGAAATTACTACAAAATGTATGACTATTCCACTGTGTGTAGAATTACTGATGTAGTGCGAAGAATTCTTTGTTTATTTTTCAAGTAAGGTTAGATTATAAGCTGATAAACATGGACGTTTCTAAGCATATACTTTGGACAAGTGCTCCTGTTATAATTTAAATTTTTTTAAAATAATACATGATAATAATATTTATTTGTCTCTATTATATAATATTAAATTTGATTTCACAATAATTTTTTATTTAATTTTTGGTATTTAATAGTCAATTAAAAAACTTTATATTAGATATTTGTCAAAATGATAAATTTTTAAATAGTCAAATTTAAACGAAATTGATATTATTTCTTATTAGAAATCGACTCAAAAAATATTATTTATCTTCTTTTAAAATTAGTTTTAATTTTTTCACAACAACTGCATTAACTGAAAGAACTTTCTTAATTATAAATATTAAAGAGAGAACACTACAACAAAAGCGGCACTTAGCGGCGGTTGCTGGAGCCGTTTAATGGCGGTTTTGAATCGCTGCAAAATATTTTGCGGCAGTTTAATGAAACGCCGGAAGATGGGGCGCGGCTAAACTGATAGCGGCGGTTTTAGTTAACCACTGGAATAACCGCTGCTAAACGTCTATCAATTTTGCGGCGGTTAATAAACGAAAACAACATTTGTTCTAAACCACCGCCAAATTTTAGTATTTTCATTTATAGTTATTAGAATCGGACTGGACCGACCAATGGTCCAACCGACTCAATCGTGGCTCGAACCTCGAATCTGGAAAAAGGAAAAGCTTTAACAATGTCATGTTACCACCAAGACAAATGTCTCTTCAATGTATATAGCGCGAATAATTATATATATTTTATGAATATATTTGATTGCCACACAGATTTTTGTTGTATACTTTATATATCTTATTATAGTTATTATAGGCACCTTATATATTGGGTAAAATACACAATTAAATCAAATGGATGACCAAATTACATAATTCTACCAAATTGAAAAACATTACCAGGATCTCCCAAAAGTACATTCTTATGTACTTCGAATCAGTCTCTTTCGAATTAGACAAACCAACACTCATTCGAATTAGTCCTATTCGAATTAGTAGTAATGCTTGTAATTCAAATTTGTCCAATTTGAATTATACTTGCATGTAGTCTTAGGGTAGTTCGAATCAGAGTGATTCGAATTATGCACGCTAGGACGTCCCTAGTAATTCGAATGGATTTGCTTCGAATTAATTTACATCTATTTATATATGATCTAAGCGTATATAAAGAGTACAATAAAGAGTACATTTAATAATATCCATAATGAATTCAATAAAAAGTATATTCAATCATAAATAAAAAACTAATAATTATAAATATTTTTTATAAATTATTAAAAATCAAATATTTTCTAAAAATATTTATTAAGATTTAGAATTTAGTCTTTAATATTTAAAATTAGTGAAATATTTGCCAAAAACATTATATTTTGTTGGTCAGTTAGTATTATTGAATCTATTAACTACGATAATATGCAGATGATTGATTGATTTTCATATAAAAATATTTTTATTCTATTTAGTATTTAATTTTGATAAAACATTAATTAATTTTGAATTTAGTTATTATGAATTCTTATATCTAAGAATACAAGTTAAGATTGTTATTAAAAAAAATTAAATTTTTTATTTTAATAAATATTCAACAAATCATTAAAATAAAAAATTATAATTTTGGTAAAATTATAACGTTTTGAATTTTTAACGACTTGTAGAAAATATTTTTAATTATTATTTTTAGAAAATGCTTGATTTTTAATTACTCCAGAGTATGATTTTATTTTCTTCTTTTACATCCATGTTTGAATACAAATTCAAATGCCAATAAAGTAAACAAGAAAACCTTATTGGTAAATTTGTTCACATGAGTTAACATATATAGCTTATTTAACTTGTGAATTTTTTTTACGTAAAACAAATGTAGAAAAAGTGTTACGAATTTAAGTAGCAATGATTTAAACATATGTAGCTTAAGATATTAGGGTTTGCTTAACTAGATTATATCTAGATGGTTATTATTGAAGAAAACATTGCAATATGTCGTAGTACGCATTTTGCGGCGGTTTAAACAAAACCGCCGCAAAATGTAAAACAATAACTCACCTGACAATACATATAGCGGCGGTTCGTAAAAATTCGCCGCTAAATATGGTCCTGATTGCAACCCCAACCAATAACCACCGCTATATGTGCCGCAAGTTACCGTTTTGCGATAGTTTTATAAAACCGCCACAAAATTTTTGCCGCTATTTGTCGAAATTGTTGTAGTGAAAATTTCGATTATATTGTCAAAAAAAATATTTATTTTTTTTAAATATTAAATCTAAAAAAATAAAATTTAAATTATATGTTATTATTTAAATTACTAGCTTAGCGTTTTAATTTGTAAATTAGATATTTTCAAAATTAACTGTATTTTACAATAACAAAATATAATCATAACAACAATCATGCTACATATACATAAAAAATAATCATTCGTATAAAATACATATATATTAAAATATAAAATACATATTAAAAATAATTTAAATAATATTCATGTTCGTCACTAATCATAAGTCATGAGTACATGTTAAATTTTTACTTGATCGATTCGTTTTGTAAAAGACTTCTTAATTTATTAGGTAATGTTAGTCTAGAGTCTAAATTTATTTAATAGCCTAATTTTAAATTTTTAGCATTTTAAATTATGTTAATGAATATATTTATGAACAGTAGATTTAATAAATTATATATAATTGAAACGGTGAGCAATGTAATTAGAACACTTATTAACAAAATTCATTAAATATAAATAAAATCTTAAATAAATAAGAATTTTAGATATTTAGAAGAGAAAAGAGCTTAATCCTGAGGCTGTATAGTGTTGTATCGGTTTCAATTACAAGAGAAGGTAAGAATGTGAGGCCCAATTAATGCACATTCAAGTCACGTCATGAATTATATAGACTTATAGGTAAAGATTCAAATATAGATTCAAATATAGATTTTGGATTTCAGATAATAAACTATCTACTATTTGCTAGTGTTAGTTTGTCTGTATATTTATTTTCACTCTAATTTTGGCACACACACAAATTATTCTTCTCTATTGACTATATAGATATATAAAAGAATGAATAATAATAAGCATAAAATAAATAAGAGTCAACCAATCATATGAATAAAAAGAGATTAACAATATATGTAATGGTAGGTAATGTTTCAATAATATCTCATCTCACACGACAATAATTGTCGTCTTTATACGAAATGTTTTGTATTATTTATGCGTTCGATTCCTGCTCCCATCGTTCTGCCTTTCGTCTTCCATGTAAATTGTAACGTAATTTTAAACTTTAGCTAAATCAATTAATGAGAAAAAAAGAAATATAAGAAATCATTTTTAATAAAAATAATATTATTTATATACTAAAATTAATTATTAAAATCAATTATTGATATATTTATATATAAATATATGTATAATTTAATTTATTTTTAATATATATTTATATTTTAATATATATTTAATATTAATAATTAATTTTAATAACTGATTTTAGTGTTTATGGAATATAATTCTTATTTTTAATGAGACATTTGAAGAGAGAGGGAGAAGGGGGTTGAAATGGTGATTGATTGAGTGGTGAAATGCGTCCAATGAAGAGCGAGCCCACAGTCCACGTGGGTACTTACGGCCTTGAGTAGCAGCCTTTCATAGCCCAACACGTGTCCGATTTGAGTGGGAATGGGTCCCACAGATTATGTCTGCATCAGCGCGTGGCTTCTAGCCTGTTAATTTCGTTCTTTCTTTCTTTCGTAGATAACGATGACAACGACCCTCAATTTAAACTGACCAATTCATAATAACTCATCATAATTCATTTTTGCGAACCAGTTAACAGTTAACACCATAATCAAATCATGATTACACTGCAGTCCGCAGATAACCCAATCTACTACTTCACTCCACCACTCCACTATTATCTGACGCAATCAAATCCAATGGAAAATAATTAAAGAAAAATTATATTTCTATATATTTTTAATATAAAAATGATGGTCGTGATAGTGATAGAAAAGGACAATTAGGTTAAGAACGCCCAACTATCCCTTTTGAGTTTTTAGTAACATATAATTTATTATTCGCTTATGATGAATTGATGATAGTATTTTGTAAATTTATATAATATTAAATTAATATATTTAAATACAATATTGAAAAAAAAATGAACTTTTTAATCACATACTCCGATTCTATTTTTTTTAAGGATTAATTTGCTTTGAATAACTTATTTTTATAATTAATGATATTTCTTTTGAAGTATACTTGTCCTACTACTATTGTTACTATTTGTCCAAGAGGAGGAATTGTTGTCGTATTCTAAAGTGAAAGCCAAGGAACATTATAATACAAAATTTTCTTTGTCAATCAATAATAAGAAAAGGAAAAGGTTTCACAATGACATAGGGCCAAGCCCAGTACAAAGCCGAAAGCTGTACCAGAATGGCGATGATGATGGCTTAAACTCACTCTCCCTGGTTCTGTTATGAATGTGCGGCTTTGGGTGTTGCTTTCCTTGGTCGTGCTTTTCGGGCAGGCTCAGCCTAGGGTACAGTAACTGCCATCTTTTACCCTATTATTGATTGCTGAGTTCTGACAAATTTATTTGGGCCTTAGATTGTGGAGTGCCCAGGAAGTGGGCCCATACCAAACACAAGTTTCATTGTCCAGGCCCCACTTTAAGTGGTTGCATTTGCACCCGTGGGTCCCTTGGACTTTGGTTGGGACCCATTCACTTCCACCAAGCATCCTATGCTTTCAATCCCTCTATTATCCATTAATTTTCATCATCATATCCATCTAGCTATTTCTCCTTTTTTTTTTATTGCATCATATCTTATATATGTATTTATATTATGAAAGTTTAATTATTCTGTTAGTTCTTATAATTTTACAAAATTTTTAATTAGATTTTTATATATTTTTTAATTAGATCTCTGTATTAAATTTTATTTTTAATTAAGTCCTTCTTAATAGTAATTGGCTTAATTATATAGAGATCCAACTAAAAAAAAAATTAGTGCAAGAACCAAAATAAAAGAAAAAAATGTAGAAACTCAATTAAAAAAAAATTAGTGCATAGACCTAATTAAAAGGAAAAAAATATAGGGACCTAATTAAAAATTTCGCAAAACTATAGAAACCAACAGAGTAATTAAACCTATTATGAATTACTAGGGGTGCAATTGAGTGAAGTTAATTTGTGAACCAATTCGAGCTCGATTTTAACAGTTTAATAAGTTCGTGACTTAAGTTTGAATTTGAATTTGAGCTTAGATATTAAATAAATTAATATTAGAGTTTGATAAATTTAACTCACTAATTCGTAGACCGAATCGATTATATATTACTTGTTATATTTATTTATATTAATGATATATATAAATTTTGTACTTTTAAGTTATAATAACAGTATATAATTTTAAATACACCTATAATTTTTAAATATAATTATGATAAAAGATATAAATTATAATTGATAGATAACATGTATAATTGATAATTTTTTATACATAAGTTACCATCATAAACAATTATTTGATATTGACTAGAAAAAACTACCACCTTAGTTTAACTCAGATTCTGTTATATGATACATTGGTGTGTTATGTTAGAAGGCAGAGGCAGTGAAATTTGTTTAATGGTTTTTCATTGATTGAGGCAGCAAAATTGGGTTTGGCGGCTGATAATGGATGGTCCACTTGTTTTAAAATAATCCCACATCTTAGGAAACTATCCCCTTGTTAGTGGAATGATTCATAGGCAGAATAAGAATCACCCAAATTACAGGACTTGTCCCACAACTCCGTTAGTTGCCCTCTGCCACACTACAACTTCGCTTGTGTCAGCCAATGTGTTTTCCATATATCTTAATTATTCTCTTTCTTACAATACTTTTGCTTTGCTAATACTACATATATTGTCTAAACTACTGATTATAGCTAGGTGGCTCATTTTAATTCGCCACAATCAGGATATCAGAGAATCAGAATCTCATTTAATTTGTTGTGTAAGGCACCAGCAATAATAATGTAATAATGATATTAAAAAATAAAAGAAAAGAAAAAAAGACCTATGGTTTTTCATGTGATTCCCATGCCTTTCCAGATGGGTTGGATATACTTGTTTTGTGACAGATTTAGATTTAGATTAAATGTACCATGGTATTATTTTGGAAAAGTTCTGTCAATATTTTTTGCGATCAATTGAACAATGATTATGGTACCGGTGAATAATCTAAGAGAATTATTATTATTACAATGCTAGGAACTAAGATGGTTTCAAAAAAAAATTAGCCAAATGCTTTTGGATGAATTTAAAACCTTTATGTGGATTGTGTTTATACTAAGTATTAAAATGTTTCTTTTCTTTGTAAATTGGATAATTCTGAATCTGTCATCTAATTTATCATGTTTTAGGTATTTGGAGAAAGAATGAGAGTGAAAAAACGGAAGCTAATTGAATCAATTTCCGTGATTTACGTTGCAATGATATTAAACATATCTTCTCCTAATTTGAATGTGATAAAACATTTAATAACCAATATTTTAAATTATAAATAAATAAAACTAATTACTATATTTATAATTAATTAAATTATTTCATTATTGGCTGATTTGGAGTTAGTTCTATATACTTTTCCTTATTATTATTATTATTTTTGGTTGGTAGATGAAAAGAGACGAAGGAGCACATTGTAACAGGGAAACCCTATTTGCTAAATAAAATTTCAAGAGAGATACTAAATGATAAACTTAATTAAACTATATATATGTGAAAATTTATGGCAATCCAATTATCAAAGGTCCCCTCTTCCTTAAAGAAAGGCCACATGCCTTGCAAAGCAAGTATCTTTCCTTGCCCCCCTCAAAGGCACATTTCATTAATTATTTTTTCTTTAGTAATGAAAAAAATAAAATAATTGATGGTGGAATAAATTTGAAGTGGCAATTGACAGAAAAAGGAAAGAATAACAATGGATATATACTTCTAGTATATACCTGTTGAAAAAGATGCAATATATTTGAAGGTATATATAAACATAGTTAATTTACCAAATTAACTTTAACAAATTAAAAGCTTTTAAAAAGTTAAAATTATTTTATCAGATGAGTCTAAAGTCTAAACGTAGCATGTGACATCATATCAAATGGTCTAAAACTATTGTTTATTTGTTTCTACCTTAGCTTGGTACCCTGTCACTACTCTAGCTATGCTTCCACTAACAACTATAGCCCCTTCCTATTCACTCATATCATATGGCATAATTTTCCATAAATCATCAATTGTTTTTGTTTATATTAGATCGATAATACTAGAGAAATAATATCTAAAGTTATTTTATATAATATCTATAATTTTTAATTAGTTTATGAATGTCACAAGAGAAATAAAATGGTGTCTTTAGTTAACATCTCCTTAAAAAAAGGTGAAAACTCAAGTGTAGTCAACTTTACGTGAAGTTGATATCTAAAAACCGTTAAATGATTTGGCTGATTTGACTAAATTTTCATCTAACGGCTCTAAATATCAACTTTACGTGAATCAACTTCACCTGAGTTTTCACCTAAAAAAAATGCAAAAATTGGAACAAAGAGAAATTCTATGGGGACAATTGGGTTCTCCATATTTCTTCACATTGGTTCTTGGATTATTATAGATATTTTATAATTAAATCTATGCATGCATCCAAATTCATGGCATAATAGTTACTGGGAAAATGTTTGTTGAACTTCCAAATTATATACTCTAATCCAATACTCATTTTATCATCATTGGATTTTAGTGTGAGACCCTTTTTTAAATCAAACACTGGCAATCTAATTAATCCAACATCACTTGTTGATTAAGTCTTATAAAAGAAGTAAAAGTTTTTTTAACAACTGAGAGAAAAAAGAGAAAAAACATAATTTTTATTTTTATGTATAGCAATAAATTTTAAATGGCAGTTTCTCATTCGTTCACCATTTTATTAGTGTTGCAAGTGTGAGGAGTGTTGAAGTTAGTCCCACATCAAAGAAAGTAGGGAAAAAGTGAGGAGTTTATAAAATAAGAAACTCATTAACTTAATACTTTAAGATTTTGAGTTGAATGCAATATCTTCTCATCTTATGTTCTCTCATTTAATTCTTCTCCAAAATTTTTCCGATGGTTGAGAGCTCTCCACGGTGCCCCAACACAAATTTTTCCGAAATTTGATGTTGGATGCAATATTATTATCATCTTAAGCAATTTTACATTGGTGTGAGGCCCCTTTCATACTTAAATTTTTATTTTCTACAATTAATTATTGTCAAGTATTAATATCCATATTTTTTAGATGTTAAAACAATAATATTGATATAATAGTTTCTTGCACTATTTAGAGAGGCAACATCTCATGCTTTTGATATCACAATCTATAAAACGAAAGGTTTAGCTATTAATTAGTGCTAGGCCATTATTCTTGCTCTTACCAAACATAGCTAATAAGATGAGTCCCTTTCAATGGAGACCACCACAACCATCTCCATCCTATGCTAATTAATTAATTTGTGAGAACAAAATTGAAATTTGGTGACAGTAATAACAGCTACCACTACCATAGTGGTGGTGCAGATGGTTCTATCATATTTGTATTGGGATAATAATTATGTTCAAGGTCCAATCCATTCTGATGGTCTCTAGTGCAAAATTGGGAGATTATTATTCCCCATAATAAGTATGACAACAATTTAATTTAGCATGCCTCAAATCATTTGTTATTTTTTTATGTATTATTCAATAAAAAATTAATAAATTAAATATTTATTATTATAATAAAATTATAATTTTATTATAATAATAATTTTATAAATTTAATTAAAAATTTTAATTAAATAATATATATAACAACAATAAATTATTTAACACATCACAAATTAAATTATGACCGTACTTATTATTCCAACCATTTGTATAAGGAGATAGACCTAGTTTAGACAACATATATATAATTAGAAAGTTTTTAAATATATTCGAAATATCGATATTTTAATAATTTTAATATTGATTTTAATTAATATATATTACATATATTTTTTATAATTGAGATTAACAATTAAAATTATTATAATATTGTGTACCTAATATACTTGAAATTCTTCCTATGTAATTAACTGGCTCTCTTGAATTTTCATTTTCAGGCTGATGAGGATCTGGGACACCCTATTTGTGCTCATCTGCATCCACTTGTTGTTTCCTTTCATCATTCACCAATTTTATTTATGGACCCGTTTTCTTTTTTGCATATAAACTAGTAATATCTACTCGTTACTTTTCAATGGAAAGTTGAGAATCAGCTGGAAACTGGAAATGTACGGAAGATCAACTGAGTGAACAACTTTAGTGATAATTTGATTTACCCTTCAATTTCAATTATTTCTATTTAGTTTGAAGCTTACTCCAAAAAATACTCTGTGTTTTGCTTTGTATTGTATGTTATTGAGTCCATATATCACTTCTATATCATTTGATTTAATATAAAATATATTATATGTGTGCTAAAATTAAATACTACATCCGATATTATATGTAGCTGTGTATATTAATATATGCCAATTCACATATTTTTCTAATAAAATAATTAATTGCCATATATAATAATAAAAAATACATAATAGAATAATTAAATTTGTAATAGATGAATAATTAAACTTAAAATTTATAATAGTATGTAAAAAATTTGATGAGATGACAAATATATATTTTTATATGTGGTAGCTGATTGCACTACTAGAATATTAGCATTAGCGACAAATTTTTGGGACCTATTTTTTCTGTTGCTAATTAGAAATGGATTTGACCGAAATAGCAACGAATTAATTGAAAGGCGAAATTTAACCGAAATTTACTAAAAATAAAGTGATCCTCGCTATCTTTTGGTGCCAAATGATGGTAAACATTAGAGATGTTAAATAATTAAGGACATATTTGCGGAAAAATCTATTGCTAACCAGTAAAATAAAAACAATACTTCGCTAAAAATTAGAGACAAAATTTTAAATTGGTGCTGATTTTTTGTATACATATATAGCATAATCGGATTTAACATAATATTTCTCTTATCTGAATTCTACATCTGATCTTATCTAGTATTAGATAAATATATGTATGATGTATGACGTATGAGATTCAAATACAATTAACTAATTAACACAATTTTATTGATGACGATGGTTATTTCCTTCTTATTAGGACCCACTTTATGTATTCCTCCTTATTTTAGCTTCTTTTCGTACAAATTTCATTCTAAAACACTACCCCAAATTTTATATATTTTAAAACTTGTCAAAATAAATCCATATATCCTTATATTTTTATGTTTCTATTTTGAGATAAATACCAAATAAATTCCATGCATTCATTTCCCTGTCCAAAGTTCATCACCTCTTTTCTCTTTCGAGAAATGAAAAAGAAAATATTATTTTCCAACTCAGATTTCTAAGTCCTAAAAAAATGGTGCGTAATATATGTACTCATTTTTCTTACAATAATATTTGTTTCTTCTGCTATTCAGAAGATACCTCACCGGAATTTATTAACAAAAAAAAAAAGCAATTTAATTTGTCTTGTTGGTAAGAAATGCAAGGCATCTCAATCAACAATAATGGACGCATTAACAAATTCCAATTCCAATTGGCTATTGTGGCACATCAAAGAGAGCTACAGCGATTTTTACTCTACTTGATTTTTTATTTAAAAAAAAATCAAATCAATGGCTAATAATTTAAGGTGCATTATTAATTATTTAACCCACAAATCATTCCCATTTGTTTAACTAGTCTACAGTCTAGACAGATTCCCCTTCCCATTAATTGTTTACTCTGAAACACGATTTCCCAAGAACCAGTTCACCACATATTATGTAATAATAAACAATAATTCCTAGCGAATCTTGACCCTTCCTAATTTATTGATAGTTTTTCCTTTTCTTTTCTTAAATCTCAATCAACTACTCTCTTTTCTTGTGTATAATTTTTTTTATTAAAAAATTAATTCATCTAGACTATAATATATTCGCAAACTCATCAAGTATTTTTTTTTAAAAGAAATTCTTATATTGAAAGAATAAATATAAAAATCAAAATTTTAATTTAGTTAATATTAACTATTTTTTATTGTAAAATTAATTTTTAGAGAATATTTCACTCTTTTTCTTTTAGAGATGTTAAGATAGCACTCCCCTCTCTTCTATTTGTAAAATATGTATTTTTTTCCTTATAACTTTAAAAAAACCTTCTCTTTAATTCATTTTAAATTTTTGTGTTAACTAATGTTAACTTTATCCATTTTTCAAGAAAAATGAATTATTTTTTACAAAATATTCTTTAACAAATATTTTATTTTTTTGTCATTAAATTTTACTTACCAAAATATCCTTTAATAAATTATTTTTTATTCATTAAATTGTATTTTTACCAAAATATTTTATAAAAATTTAATAATTAAATTATTTTTTTGAAGATACCCTTCAATAATCTTTTAATTATTAAATTATGATTTTACCCAAATTTTCATTAACAATAATTTTTATATTTTACTATTAATTTTTCGATATCAATATATATTATTTTAACATTAAATAAAAAAATCTTGGTATGATTATTTTTCGATATTAATATATATTAATTGTTATATATATTAACAGTGGTAAATTTTTTATTTAATATTAAAATAATATATATTGATATCGAAAAATTTATAGTAAAATATAAAAATAATTCTTAACAGAAATTTTGGTTAAATCATAATTTAATAATTAAAAATGATTGAAGAGTATCTTAGAAAAATATAATTTAATATTAATTTTTTTAAAATATTTTGGTAAAAATATAATTTAACCAATAAAAAAATAATTTATTAAAGAGTATTTTGGTAAGCAAAAATTTAATGACAAAAGAATAAAATTTTAGTTAAAGGGTATTTTTGTAAAAAATAATTTATTTTTTCTTAAAAGATGAATAAAGTTAATATTAGTTAACACAAACAATTTAAAATGGAATAAGCAAAAGATTTTTTAAAAATTAGAAGGAAGTAAAATATACATTTTATAAATGAAGAGAAAGAAAGTGTCATTTTAACATTTCTCATAAAAAAGGAGTGAAATTTTTTTTAATTTTTAACTCTCATTTTTTAGAAAAAATTAGAATTTACAGTTAAGATTTTGAATTTAAGATAAAAAAAATAATTTTAAAAATTATTTGATATTTTTATTGAAGAAAAATCGATTTTTTAATTAAATTTATTAGAGATATATGTAATTATTATTCGTATATCTCCTTCGATCAATTTAAATTTTTGGAAGAACCGATTTCACGACAAAACTCAACAAATAAATATCACAGAAAGAAAAAATTTTTTTTTTTAAGTTTATTACCTCTTTATACTAAGCGTCCCAAATCTATTGACTATTTCCCCCCACCTATTCCAAGTTTCCAACTAGATTGCCTTTCATGTACAATTATTACATGTTTCTTGTTCCCCCTATACTATATATATATGTAGGCTAGCTATAAATAAATACATATAGTTCTGAAGCGTGGTTAATTCATATTCTAATTTGTGCAAAGTTGTTATGTGAAATTTTCTATAGAAGCAATTATTCTAATAAACTTGAGAGCTAGGTCCTTTGCTTGTTTATGATATATGATATATATGACAGAAAAAGCCAAGAAGTAGAGCTAGTTGGGAATTAAATGTGTAGAAATGTAATGCTATGAAATTATGTATAATGTTGTTGAAGTTATTATTGTATGTACGTGTTGCACATGCAGGCGTGTGTGAGGCACAGGGTTACCCACCGACCCAGAGAGAGGCATCAACGTTGTTTCAACTTTCATGGGTAACAAACATAGCTATTTCTGAGATTTAATAATTATCAATACCATATAGTTTGGTACAATGTCACTTTCAATTATGTATTATGTGTATGTGTAGCTGCGTCAGCTAACAGTTTCCATCATTTTTCTGTTGCTGTCACAGTTTACAGAAATTATATAAACTTCACTCTTCATCATCACTACTCATTTATATATATTCCTATACAATTCAATATAGAGCCATGAATTTCAAATGCACAAAAAGTTTGACTAATAATAATAACGCATGTAGCAACTAGTATATGCTGTGTATAACTATGTATAAGTCACTCTTAATTATAACATAAAACATGAGAATAATATGCATTAATATCGTGTGAGTGAGTGATTTTTTAATCAAATTCTAATTAAGTTTCTAAACATTATTTATTTTTTCTTTTAATAACAGAAATGTATGAATTTTATGAAAAATATATATATTTTGAAAGAACACATAACTTTTTTTTTCAAAAATAATAAAGTTTTAAACAATACATAGTAATTCTATATAAATAACAGAATATAAAGAAGAAGAAAAATAGAAAAGAAAAAACAAAGAATAGAATAGATACAGAAAACAAGACAATTCATCTAAATAAATTGTTTCACTTTCAAAATTACGTAAATGCATTGTTTCAAAAACGAATACACAAATACATTGTTTCACATATTTATGGAAATCGCTACTGGCAGTAGCGGTTTCCAAAAACACAGAATCCGCTGCCAGCCGCGGATTACATTGAGTTGTGGCAGTATGGAAACCGTTGTTGCCTGCCGCGGTTTCTGCATGATTATGATTGGTCATAAACCGCTACTGTGCATTGGGACACGTGTATAAACCGCTAGAAGCAACAGCGATTTAGGTTGAGTATGAAAACAAATAATTTTACTAATCTTTATCTAAAAAATAATTGCAAAACAAATAATTAATGGTATATACTCTTTTAAAATTTATAAATAATAAAATAATTTATTTTTAGCCAAAAGTTTACTAAATCATATATTTTTCTCTTTAAAAACCATTTCATTCACTTTTATTTATATCAACCATACAAAAAAGATTCGGAGAGTTTGGAATATGGGTTGTGTTCTTTGCTGCTGATTTGCATTTGAGGTTCTAGTTAAATAAATTTTTTTATTTGTGTAACTTTGTTGTCTTATACCAAAAAATAAAAACTATTTGTATTTTATAGTTGATTGATTGGATAAATAATAGGGATAGCATCATAATTTTGATGAATAAAATAAAAAATATAAATATGCATGTAATAAAAAAAATCATTTAGCTAAAATCTCAAATGCAAATCAGCAGCAAAGAACACAATCCATGTTTCAAACTCTCCGAATCTCCTTTGTATGGTTGATATAAATAAAAGAGAATGAAATGATTTTTAAAGAGAAAAATATATGATTTAGTAAACTTTTGACTAAAAATAAATTATTTTATTATTTATAAGTTTTAAAAGAGACGAGAATAAAACAAATTAGCCTTGATTTATATAATTTAATACTTTGAGTATTGTATTTTTTTATTTGTAATTTAGTCTCACTTTTAATAATAAATACAAATAAAAAATTTATTACATGCATATTTATATTTTTTAATTATATTGTGAAATGATAAATTAAATTTTTTTATTTATGATATTATTTAAATAGTATATACCATTAATTATTTATTTTGTAATTATTTTTTAGATAAAGATTAGTAAAACTATTTGTTTTCATATTCAACGTAAACCGCTGCTGCCTTGAACGGTTTACACACGTGTCTCAATTTACATAAACCGCTACTGATAGTAGCGGTTTATAACCAATCATAATTATGCAGAAACCGTGGCAGTCAACCGCAGTTTTCATACTGCCACAACTCAAAGTAATCCGCGGCTGGCAGTAGCGGATTCTGTGTTTCTGTAGACTGCTACTGCCAGTAGCAATTTTCATAAATATGTAAAATAATGCATTTATATCTTCGTTTTGAAAACAATGCATTTACGTAATTTTAAAAGCGAAATAATTTATTTAAGTGAATTGCCCAAGAAAACATATATGCAACATAAAAAAAGAAGAACAGAAGAATGTAAGAGGAGAAAAAAGAATGCCATTTTTTTCTATGTAAGTATTTTTTTTAGAGTAATTAATTAAGAGACTGATTGAACCATTTCAAAAACAAATAACCACTGCTATAGCATTAATTAAAATTAAAACCAAGTGTGTTGTAGGAACTGGTTTGACTAATTAAGCCTTCAAAGATATTCCTCTTGCAGAAATTTTATAGGTAATCAATATTTTTCATATTTCTGCTTTAACTTTTTTGTTTATTTATGGTATATTATAATTCAATAAATTAAGAACTAATTCGTTACGGATCTATGTTTTATTTAAAACCACAATATTTGCTTAAACGAAAAAGTAAATTAACCACTTAACAAATCTAAATTGATTTATTTTTGCCTTAGTTTTGAATAAGACTAATCAATTATTCTTTTTTTTACACTCAAAATATTATTATAATAATTAAAAAAAATGAAGCAGCATGTATCACATGTTAGTTGGTTATTTTCCTTTTATGTTAGTTAGTTACTCAGTTTCCCAATTTAGCAGCTGTTTAGCTTACTGATAGTTAGTTGGTTTGCCATTGGTGTACGGCAGTTAGTATTAGTTGCATAAAAGTTAACCAACTTATATAGTTTACTTTAGTTTAATCACTGTTAGATAAGTTGTTTATACACTAACTTGGTGTAACGCATTAAGGAGATTAGACACTTTACTGAAGCTGGAAATTCGTTCTGTATTTATTCCATCATTTCTCATCTTCTGTCGGTTTAATTATTTCAAATTTCATTTTATACATACAATAATCTATTAGGAGTCACTTAAATAAAGACGTTGAAAACGTTTTTTTATAAGAATATTTTTTAATAATTAAAATTTAATACATATAATCGATTAAATCGTGTTATTTTTGTCAAAATTAGGTTAGACAAATTGATTTAACCGAAAAATAATGATGAATCAAATTTTGAACTAGTCTAAATTAATATTATTTTTTATAGAAAATGACTATAATACCCTATTATAGAAAATGACTAAAATATTTCTATTATATATATTAATTTTGAGAATTCTAAATTTTAGTCCTTTATTTTTCTATCATAGAATTAGGATTTAAAATTTTTAAAATTAATATAATAATAATA
>NC_029775.3:4466505-4495013 GCF_000817695.3 Arachis duranensis | reverse complement strand
ACCGAACTGACAGAATAATTAAATTTATAAAAAAAAATCACAAAAATAATATATATTACTAAATCAAATTTTCACTGAAAGGTCCCCGGGGCATATCAAATCGTAGCTTTAATTGGATAGTTATGGCGGGCAGAACTACTTAGTTATTCAACTTTAATTATTGTGAATATTGTCCCCAACATAATACATATGTTCTAATCAATCAATCATCTTAAAGATGTACTATTACTAATTAGTAAAATTAATACTACCCTATTGTTAGATGTGTTCATGAATCTAGTTAATATTTCCTATTTTTTTTTTACAAAGTAGACACAAGCTATTTTTTTAAGAATTTGGATTCTCTAAAGTTTGAATTTCACTTTAGAAAGTAAAGTGTGATCTTCTACCCTTGAATAGTTTCTCTTTCATATTTATTCTTAGTCCCACCTATAAAATCAATAATTAGAAATCACACTTTACTCTCTAAAGTAAAATTCAAACTTTAGAGGATCCAAATTCATTTTTTAATAATCTATATATATACATCTATGATGCACGAATACTGATACAGATATGGAATACGATATGAGACATATTGACACACAAATTTTAATCTTATAAAATACGGAAATACAGCATATATATAGAATATAAAGTTTTTTAGATAAATTATAAGAAATTTTTGATATTTTATTGTTATTAAAATATAAAATAAATTTTTAACTGTGTTTAATGTCTTCTTTTAATTATATAAAAGTATTTAAAATATTTTTTGTTTTAATAAAAAATAATATATATTATTTTTAAACTCATTTTAATAATACATGTTAAGAATAATGTTGGACATGCTGACACATGATAGTATTTAGGTGTATCTAAATATGTTCAAAAAATTATTTTTTATTTTTTATTAAGACACGGTTGGACACAACAGACACATATATTGGACAAATATTAATAAATATCATGTTTAAAATGTATCCGACACACAAACATAACAATTCAAAAGAATATCCGTACTTCGTAGATATACATGAATTGGATATTACATTATTGGAGTGTTACTACTTACTACAAGAAAGAAAGAGAGCTACATGATTACACCTATAACTTTGTTATAGAAGCAATAATTTTGTTCAAAAATCTTTTTTAAATATAGTATTAAACTACAATAAAAAAAGTGTAAAATTCGATTTTGACCAATGTTAAAGAGTTAGTATAATTTATTATTTTTGACGCAATATATAAAAGTATTAACTAAAATATAATATTAGACTGATGAACTAAAGATATTAAGACTGCTAGCCAAAAATACTGGCCAAAATAAATTAAAAATGTTGATCCTTGATTTTTATTATTTTTCAAAAATAAAAAGTAAAAATTCTATGCAAAAAAAATTATGAAAATCTAAAATAAAGTTTTTGCATGAGAAGTGTGTTAAATATATATTTATTTATGTGTCTCAATTTACATTTTTTATAGAAGTAATTTCATGGTAGTTTTTATTACGTTTAAAATTTGAAAGAATATCGATTTAGTGTTTTTTCTTATCACATGTATGTATTTGTTTGTATCTTTGATAATTTTTTTGTTTTATTTTATAATGTATTTTCACATATTTTGAACGCTGATTTTTTTAGGTATTATTATTTTTTTTTATATTAAAACGAGGCTAAAAATGTCTAAAAATAAACACGAACTAAATACAAATAATACGGGATAAGGAGGTCCATTTATGATTCTCATTAAGGATAGTAACTAAATTTGGGGGAGGTATGTCCCAAAACAAAAAATCTTCTTCTAATTATAAACGTTTTTTCACAAAAAAAATCAACACTTCTATTTGCTTCTTTATAAATATGAACAAAAAAAATTCTCTAATCATTCCTTTTAGTGCAAAAATATTTCTAACTAGAGAATTGGGGTGATTTTTTATATTTTTATTATTGTTCAGGAACTTTCTTATAGTCATTAAGTTACATTATATTCTACCACAACTTTCCTTATGCCCATAGTCCATGCCATCTTGAGACTCTCCGCAACTCCCCATAGCTTAGGGGTGCACATGGGGCCGGGTGAAGCCGGGTTCGCCGTGACCCGAACCCGACCCTAAATAATGACCGGGTCTGTTTATGAGACCCTTACCCGACCCTAGATCTGATGAAATCGTGTTACTTTCGGGCCACACTTAAGCCGAGTCTAGACCGGGTGAAGCCCAGATCTTGATCAACTTTATCACGATATCACCAAAAATTAGATTCTACATCTTTTAAACTTCTAAATTTTGGAAAATAATTATTCCATAACATTGTAACATTCACATAATAATAATTTAGAATCTAATAATAATAATTTAGAATCTAATAATAATAATTATGTCAATTACACACTAAACATTCAAAGTTTAAAAGACAATTAAAACAAAGTTAACAACCAACGCAAGATTAACATAATAATAATAATTTATAGTGTCATACCAACCAATAACAACAAACTATTAAGTAGCAAACAACTACAGAATAAAATGCATTTGATTCGTAGCTTGCTCTCAAGGTTGTGAACTTGATTCTTGTTGTGTGGATGTGTTAGTAACATCTGCAAAACATAAAAATTAGTCTCTTAAGATTATCATATGAATTAAATTAAATAATAAGAAAAGTAAAGACATCATAAAGTAAATATACCATTAACAATCTTGTCACTACTGTCAAATTGATCAAACTCAAGTTCTTCAAATATCTGCTTAGAAGGATACAACCAACTTTGAGTGCAGATTAAAACTTCTGCCATTTTTGGTGACAAAGAGCTACGATAAAGATCAACCACACGCCCACCGGTACTAAAGCATGATTCAGATGCAACAGTTGAAACTGGAATACCAAAGACATCACGGGCTATGGGAGAAAGAATTCTATATTTTGATCCATTTAATTTCCACCAAGCCAATATATCAAAATTCTCATCTTCGACGTCCATAGGATCTTCGGCCAAATATTTCTCAACATCAGATTTGCTATCTGCATTAGCTTTTTATTTTTTTTGTTTTTTCCACAAATTCACTCTATTTGCAGCAACACACCTAGCACTAGACTGACTATTGTCTTTATCATCCAAAACAGCTCTAGAGGAACTGACACCATCATCAAAAACTTTATCATCTACAATTTTCTTTGAATAAAATTTGTACAATGTCTCCAATGTAAATTTCACAAAACTAGTCATACTAGTAGCCACTTCCTTATCATATACATCCTCCAAACACCAAAAAAGATAATCAAGTTTGTATCGAGGATCTAAAACAACGGCAACAAGTATCAAAGGATTAAACTTGTCAACTGGTCCCCAATATTTATCGTATTTAGCCTTCATAGAGCATGCCATAGTTCCCAATAGTTCAGAATTGTTGTGGCTCCAAGATGTTAGTTGAGAATTTATAGAAGCAATTTCATGAAAGCATTTGTTTGAAGTAACATGTAAAGAAGATGAGAAACACAAAGTAATCTCATAGAAGATTCTCAAAAAATCAATGAATAGCCTAACATATTGCCAATCAAGTGCCGTAGGTGGACCAACTTTATTTTTACCCCCACTATCCTCTCCAAACCATCTAAAAAAATCAGTTTCTTGATCATAAAGTCTATCAAAAGCTTTTTCAAAATTTTCAGCATGTTCTAACATTAGATAGGTGAAATTCCATCTAGTTGGAACATCTAAACAAACAAGACTTTTAGACTCTATCAACTCAGTCTCAATGCATTCTTTAAATTTTTTAATTCTTTGGGGAGAAGATCTAACATACCTAACAGCATTCCGAATGCTTTCAATGGAGGCATGTTGCTCTTTAATTCCTTCATTCACTATCAAGTTGAGAATATGAGCACAACACCTCATTTGCAAATATTTTTCTCCGCACACCAATCCACCCTTGCAGCTAATTTTCTTTGAAGGTAAGTGATAGCGCCATCATTTGAAGATGCATTGTCTAATGTGATTGTGAAGACCTTTTCAATTCCCCACTCTCTCAAACATGTCTCAATTTCTCTCCCTATTGTTTCTCCCTTGTGGTTCTCAATCAAGCAAAAGTTGAGAATTCTCTTTTGTAGCTTCCATTCGTCATCAACGAAATGTGCAGTTAGGCTCATGTAGCTAAAATTTTGATTTGATGTCCAACAATCTGATGTCAAACAAACTCGAGCACATGACTTTGCCAACCAAGCTTTAAGTTTTTTCTTCTCATCTAAATAAAGTTGAAAGCAATCTCTTGACATTGTCATCCTGGATGGTACAGTGAATCTTAGCTCAAATCGATTAATCATTTTGCGAAACCCAATCCCTTCGACCACTTTAAAAGGGTGTTCATCAAGGATAATAAACTCAGCCATTGCCTTCCTACAATCTTCCAAGGTATAGCCATTGACTTTGAAAGTTTTACCGGCTTCACCTTCTTCACCAACCTTAGGCATATAACCATAAAGTGTCCCATTTTTGCCTGTTTTTGAAAATATCCACTTGTGAAAAATTTTCATGTGTTTATTCAAAGAATTTGTGCCATGTCTAGTTGGATGACATAGATATACTTTTCGACAGTGATTACATTTGGCCTTGTGCTCTCCATTGGTCTCGCTAAATGGAAGTTGTTTAAAATGTGTCCAAACATAAGACTTTTTTCCCTCGCGAGTAGCCTGCTGTCCCTCATTAGCTTGCTGTCCCTCATTAGCCTGCTGTCCTTCGACAGCAACAACCTCATGCTCTATATCCATAGCTTTATTGTCCTCATTACTTTGGACTGCAATAGAACTAGGATCTCCTCCTCCCATTTGTGTTTATCTAAACATAAAAAGATTCATATAAAAATATATCTAAAAAAAACTAAATATACTTAAACAACTTATCATAAATTCAATATATCTAAATAAAACTGAGCATGCTTAAACAAGTGTTCACTGTTCAGTCTCATCATTTAACAATAATAAATGCAAAAAGAATTAAATGTTTAATTTACTATCAAAAAAGAAAAACAAAACAAATAAGAAAGATTCATAAGTATCTCGGTCTCATTCTTATTATTGTAAAACATAAGTGAATTAAGGCATAGAGCCATAGATAATAATTGAAGGTAGCATTACTCAATACTCACCAAAGCATTATTAGCAGGAGATCAAACCAAAGTATTATTACATAATAACATAAAGTACAGTAGTGCACAAACCAGGAAATTCAATTTTTAAATAACAATAAAATTTTAAGTGGAAGAGATCAATTAAAGTTATTAGCGGTGCAAATTATAAAACTAAAATTATTGTTCCTACTTCCTACTTCCAAGAATTTGCTAAGGCAGCCAATAATTATAATTGCAAATTATTGTTCCTGCTCCCAATTCCTCTCAATTGTTAATTCCTATCTCTAATCAATAACTTCTTCCTCCTTTCATCTAACCTGTAACTCTCATCATTGAAGTATTCAAAATACAAACTAGAAAATTGAACACAAAAATATCAATTTTGTTAGTTTTTCTCAAAATTAAACCAATTATAGCAAGAAAAATATCAACGATTTCATTAGTTCTTTCCAAAAATTAATAAAACAAACAAAATAGGTGAAATAATTAGCATTCAATAGGCCAGTAGTTGCAAGAAAAAATGAAAATCAATGATTTTTAGCAAAAACAAATTACCTGCTCTGCGTCTTGCGATGAACACTGCGTTGATGAAAACTCTAAGTCTCTGAGAGATGATTAAAGGTGAGTTACTAGTGCGCGCAGTGTTTGATGGTCAGTAGTTGTGGTGGTTGATCAGACTTGGTGGAGAAAGAGGAAGCTCTTCGTTGGCCGTTGAGGGCTTGGGGCTACGGCGCTACGCCTCAGGGGAAGTGAAAAACGAGTTTGAGTGAGAGAGACTGAGAAAGTGTGTTGTATGCTGTGCAGTGTGCCCTAACCCATGAATATTGTAGGCTATTGGGCTGTGAAATGTAAAGCATGAGTCATGAAGAATGAAATTGTGGACATTTTTTTTTGACAAGGAAATTGTGGACATTAAACACAAAGCCAAGAAACAATAAAACATAGTGCATATTTTTTATTTTTTCTTACTGCACGCACGGGTCCAACGGGCCGGGACCGGGTGACTCAAAGCTTGGCCCGAACCCGATTTAATAAATAACCGGGGCCATCTATTGAAACCTCGGGTCTGATCGGGCCATAACAAAGCCGGGCCAAATTAGCCCCGAAATCACCGGGTCTTCGGGCCGGACCGGGTCTTGTGCACCCCTACCATAGCTCCTCCATATATGCTGTGCAGATTCTGATGTTATACGTGAAACACCCATCTTCCTTCTTTGTTTCTCAGCAAACCATCGTACCCCTCTCTACTAAGATTTCCTTGCGCCACCTCGTCTAAATTGAGTTTCATCCACCCATTCGCCGGTGGTTCCCACTTGACGTTGATCTCCTGCCTCACTCTTGTGCTTTTTATCAGGTAACTCCTTTATATAGCTTGTTTAATTTCCTGAATTTGATTTCTGATTTCTGCGTATGATTGATTTGGTCTTCTGTAGTTATCTTTATGAGCTTCTTTGTTTCTCCAATACCATAGTCTCCAGCAAGTAACAATGAATAAGTCCTTCCATTTCATATCTCTGTTCTTCTCTAATTGTTGAGTTAGGTTAGCCTTCACACAATATTTTCATTCAAAATTAAAAAATGTTTGTAATTTAAGTATCTCTAAAAATTAGACCCAACTCGTAGAAGTTCTCAGGAAATCCCTAAAAACATGCAAACAACTTTTCTGGGTTCCTTGGCAGTAGTTACAGTCTCCGTTCCAGCCGAAAATTTTAGCCTTCCTTTCATTAGCTAAAATTCTTCTGTGTATTATGGTCCACATCAAGACTTCCGCTCTCTGCAGACCTCTCTAGTCCTAAATTAGGCTTTATATAGTTATATTCGGCTTGGACGATTTGTTTAAGCCTTTGTATATTGATGCAATTGAAAACACCCTATCTTCTGTATGCTTCCAGCCTCTTTTATCATTATCGCCATCAAATGAGGAGAGCGTAGCTAAAATTTTATGGATAGTTATATTAGGTAGACTGACTTTGAGCTATTCTATGTTCCATTCTCCTGAGGTGTTGATCTAATCTTTCACTTTACTGTAGTTGTCATTCTGGTTCAAGACTTAGTCTCTAAGTATTCCTTTTCCATTCACCCAATAGTCATTCCAAAAGTTTGTTACCTTTCTGTTTTCTATAAATTGTGCTGAATTCTCCTAGAAAATAGGCCATAATTTGACAAATTCCTTCCAAAGATTTGAGTCTGAGTTCCTTACAGTTATGCTACTACCAATTTGGTTTCCTCTACAGTATTTATGTTTTAGGACCTTTACCCATAGATTGTTAGGTTCTTGTTCCATTTTCCATAGAATTTTAATTAGGAAAGTGTCGTTCATCTCTGAACGCTTTTTAAATTCCATTCTCCCTTCATGTTTCAGAAGGCAAAGTGGTTTCGAGTTGATCAAATGCATTTTCTTTTGATTGGCCTCTTTTTTCCATATGAACCTTCTTTAAAGCTTCTCAATTTCTCGACAAATATCCTTTGCACTCTATCATGTTGCATGTGATTGTTTAAGGCTGGACTGATGGTGACTTGGACTAGGGGCAGCCTCCCTACAAGGAAGAGGCACTTACTCTTCCAGCCTTGTAGTTTACTATTAATTTTTCCTGCAACATCTTTAAATTTTTCTTTGCCTCATCTATTATTCATTATGATAGCTCCCAAATATCTATCCAAGTCCTTTCCTTCTTAAATTTTGCAGTCTCTAATATTTTTTTTTATCTTTTCTAGCATATTTTTGAAAAAAAACTATGAAAGACTTTTTCGCACTAATTTTTAAATCTAAAGTTTTGCAAAACTTATGTAGAGCCTCTTTAATTCTTGTCATTTGGGTCTGTGTGGCTTCATCGAATAACAAAACATCATCTGCGAAAATAAGGTGGAATATTTGGGGTCTTATCTTTTTCACAGTTATTGGCTTCCAATCCTCTTGTTGAACCATTTTTTCAATAAAATGAGATAATTTGTCCATACATATAACAAATATGTAAGGGGATATATGGTCATCTTGTCTCACTCCTCTTTTAGGGATAAAATCTTTCATTTTGTTGTCATTTCATAAGATGTTATAAGAAGCAGAGCTGATACAATGCGTAATGATGCTGATCAATTTTTCTGAAAGTTTAAACTCCATCAGCCTGGTTTTGATAAACTCCTAACTCAACCTATCATAGGCCTTTTCAAAGTTAAGCTTTAATGCCATAAAGTACTTTTTTTTCTTCATTTTTTTCATAAAGTGAATGAATTCTTTAGCTATGATGATATTATCTTGAATCTTATTCTTTGGAATAAAACTGGACTGGTGGACAGCTATTCTTTCATTGAGATGCGGCTTGATCCATTCAACTAAGATCTTGGTAAGAATCTTATAACTAACGTTGTATAGAGCTATAGGCCTGAACTAGGTAATGAGCTCCGGGTTGTTAAGCTTTGGAACAAGGGCAATGAGAGTGTTGTTTGCTTCTTTTATGAGTCTTGGATCATTCCAGCAGCTTTGGATAAACTCGCACCACCTTGTTTTTCATAGTTTCCTAGTTATTTTTGTAAATTAGAATAGGAAAACCCATCAATTTCAGGCTCCTTTAAGAACTTATGTTAAATAAGGTCTTTTTAATTTCTACCTCATTAGGAATATCAATTAAATTTCTGCATATAGATGAACGAAAATTAGGTAGGAAATAATAGCAAAGAACAAAAGGAACAATTGATACTTCTTGTTGGTACAAATTCTTGAAGTAACTGGTGATATGTGCTTTGAGTTCTTCTTCTTCCTCAATCCACTCTCCATTAGCACTTTTTAGCTTGACTATTCTGTTTTTTCCTCTTTTGATTATCGTCTTGGTATGATAAAATTTAGTGTTTCTGTCCCCTTCAATGATCCACTTTTCTCTTGATTTTTATAGCCAAAATGTTTTTTCTTTATCTAAGATCTCATTCAACTCTTTATTGAGATTTTGTTCTAGCTCATCCAAAAAAGGATTTCTTCCATAGGCATTACTTCTTTGGATACCATCTAACTTATTTTGAATTCTTTTTTTGGCTTTAAAGATGTTATCAAAGCAATTTTTATTCCATTCTATCAAATCCTTTTTAAAAGTTTCCAAGGCACTAGTGAGCTAGTTGTGATTACTCCAACTAATCTTGACGAGACTCTAAAAATCAGGATGCGTGATCCATATAGCCTCTAACCTAAAAGATCTATTTTTTTTCTTCCTTCATCATTTTTTCTGTATTGATTAAAAGTGGGTGATGATCAGATTTTATTCTAGTTAAGACCCTAATCATTGCTCTATGAAATCTATTTCTCCAGCTAACATTAGTAAAAGCTCTATCTAATCTTTTAAAGACTTTGTCCTGGCCCTCTTATTGGAGGCCTCTCCAGGTAAATATCGAACCAAAAAAAAAAAGATTTATCAAACCACAATTGTTACTCCAATTCGCAAATAAGTTACAAGTTCGGAGGTCAATTGCAACTTCCTTTTTTTTATGTGTTGTCTTTTATTTCATTGAAGTCTCCTGTAATTAATGGTGTCAATATGTTTGACCTTATAGGTTTTGACCTTACTTTATAGGGCCACAAGAATAAAAAGCCATATAACTAATAGGATCAAATTTTTAAAAAGCCCTCAAAGCCAAAAGTCTTCGTGGACCAAAAGCCTAGGGCCAACCCACGGGCCACCTAATCCTCTTTTTTTTTTTTACATTCTCTATCTCAACAACATACATAAAACTTATTAAAAGTCATTAATCATTTTTATGCGTAGAAAATAAAGAAATTGAAAAATAAATGTTAATAATGTGCATTGATCATATTAAATCCAACTTATAACTATATACATCAAGAAATCAAATATGACATTTACTATCTCATCACTCTTCTCCTTACTTTTTAGTATCTACTATTAATAATGTCTCTAAAAAACTAAAATAAAATTGACACAAAAATTTATCATCTAAAATCATAAATATTAAAGAAAATACATTATTTCTGTTGACACTTCTTCTTTATAAATTTCACCAATTAGAGAGAGCCACAAAACTGTACTCACACACATACTTGCCTTTACTTTTAACTTATTATTTATCACTTTCAATTCAAAAGAAACACATATACATAATATGATCATCTTTGTGCAAGTCCATTTCAAGCCCTTTATTTCTGCCATTATACCCAACAATCAAAAGAATATCAAACCATCACGTGTTTTAATAAATAGCAATTAAAATGCTTTTTTTTTGGCAAATAAAATATTAAAATATTACCTTTTTCCCTCTTTATATAGAATATTAAGGTAGAGTTTCTTTTATTTATTTCATAAACATTATTTATACTCTTTCTTCATAAATTTTAAAAATTATGATATTCATAAATATTGTAGACTACAATAATCAACAGGTAATTCTCTTTTTGAAGACGACAATGAGTCAAATTAAGTTAGTCAGTCCTACTAATATCGGACTAATTAAATAGTCAAACAATTTTAAAGTTTAGATTAAAATAAATAAAAGAGATCGTACCATTATTGTCTTTTAAATTGAATTAATTAAGAATAAAGTGACAGCTTAATTTTTGAAATGGATAAATCTATATTAGAATATTAAAAATTATTAAATAAATTTCTGACATTTGTTTTAATTGGAGACATTAAATAAAAATAATAAAAAATAAAAAAATGCTCCTATTCCGTGACTAGCTAAGCAAAGGTATGTATATAGGTATGCATAAAGCACAGTAATGGTTCCTCGTGTCGAAATACATGAGCACGAAAAGAGAAGGGGAGTATTGGGAGGGGATCAGATTTGGGGCTTTTAGGGTTTGTAGGACTAGTTCTATTTTGATTTTTATTGAGAGGGCTTAATTAGAGCTGGGCTTACAAAATATAATTTTATAAGTTTTAGGGTTATGGACTAGAATTATTTTGGAGGGTTGAGGGGTAGTCCTAAGGTTTGGGCTAAATTGACACTATTACCTGCAATCAACCAATTCTTATTAACCGATTTAACTATTTTAAAAGAGTGGGCCAAAGACTTCTTCTAGTTTGATAACGAGAGTTTGCATAAACAGTGGTGAAGAACCATTCTTTATGACCACTCTCTTGAATTTTAATATGACTGAATTGGGGTTAGGATTCTATGGGGTTGATGTTGATGTCATTTTTATTCCAACATATCCATATACTCCCTGCAAACTCCTGTGTTTCCTCTATGATATGGTTGGTAAAACCTAATTGTTGAATAACTCTTTTAACATTCTATGCACTGCATTTTGTTTTCAAGAGGATAGTTATCTCTGATTTATATTGTCTCATCATGCCTTTAAAAATTCTCCTAAAAATTCTGTTAGTTGCTTCCTTAACATTCTAAGTGATGCAAATCATTAAAGAGTAAACATAAAAAAATGTAAACAAAAAAAAAACTAAAATAATCACTAAAAAAACAAAAGAAAAAAGGTTAGAAAAAATTAAATTTATTTTTATTTCAGTGTCCATAAAGGCATTACAATTCGGGATAGTAAAATCTATTTCCTTTAAAAAACTCATATCCTCTTCTTTATTGCCTTCCTTTGTTTTCATAGGCAGAACTTTGGTAAATTATGGACCAGGTAATTTTTTTTCTGTGGGTTGATCTTGGTTTGAAGGTTCTATGCGCTCCTCTATATTTGTAGAGATAGCTTCCATCTTCTCAACCCAGTTTTTCTCATGATGAGCTGTTCTTTTCACTATTTCAGAAACTATTTCTTTTTATTTTTCTTTCCTTAGGTTGCTCATATTTTGTGCTGATATATTTATGGTTGATGTATTAACTTCTTCTTTGGTTTCTTTCTCAAATTCCTTTTCTTTTAGCTCTTCCTTGTTAATAGGTCACTATTCTCCCTCCGAGTCTAGTTTTATTTGCAATCTCATTCCTTTCTTCTTTCCTGATGGCTTCCTCCATGTGCTCTTGAGCTTCTTCCTATGTGGATTCTTCTATGGCTAACACACTAAATCTTGATTTTTATTCAACTTTGTTGCTTCTTTCCTTGCCTTTGCTAGGTTCTATATCATTACTTGAGTCATTCTCTTTTTGGCCTATCTTTTCTCCTTTTGGCCTTTGTGCGATCATTCATTCCCCATAATCATCTTGGCCTGCGTAGGTAATTTGCTTTCCTTTGTCTTGTCTTCTTGCTTCTCCTTGTACTTGTTCACTAGTCAAAGCTCTATTGGTGTTTTCATTCTGTTCTTTATTTTGTGCCATTGGCTCTTCCGTTATGTTTTGCTCCTATTTATGCGAACAATTTTTTTTTTTATCATGATCTATCCTTTCACAAGAAAAATAGATTTGATGAATTTTCTCATGCTCCACATGATATTCTCTTCTGTTAATAAAGTATCTTTCTATTAAAAGTTTTGTGAGGTCCACTTCAACGCACAATCTAGCGAATTTGCCTCTACACAAATTAACTATGTTGTTGTCTACTTTCACTATTCTTCCAATGACATTTCCTATCTTCCTTATGATCCATGCTGTGATTTTATCAATACTAGCTATTTGGGGGTTGAAGTTTAGTTCCCATAACCTGATTATTAAATAATGATCATATGGTTTCCATGGTCCTTTCAACAAAGCAAAATCAAAATCCTCATTGGAAAAAATTTTAACAAGATAGAAATCTTGCCCTATGTCAATGACATCTATGCATCCTCTTTATTCCCACATTACTTCTAACATCCTTTTCATGGCTGCATACCCCACTCTTCGACCAAGGAGTTTGATGATTAGGGTATTCTACCATGTCCTCCACAATTTTCTCTCAGCAGATTCACTTATGATAATATTGAAGAGACCATTTCTAACTTCTTCCACTTTGATTTTAGCTTCTGTCTCCTCTATCATTTCCTAGTATACTTTCGCTGCCTCATCTTCTTCTTCTATTTCCTTTTTCAAAGTCTGTTCTTTCTTTTTTTCTTGATAGTTTCTAGGTTTATTCTTCATTGTTTGGGTAAATGATCTGATTATATGTTTAGTGTTTTCCACTATGATATCTCCATGCATTCACTCTTCCTCCTTGGGTACCAAGAGTTAGCTTTCTGAGAAACTTTTTTCATCTTTCTTCACTTTTTTCTTGTTTCTTTGAATCAGGTCATGTTTCTTTTGCACTGGTGGTTGCCGAGGGCGAGTCCCACCAGGTCATCAGCACCATACATGTGGATGACACGCACAAATCGAGACATTATTAAATAATTTTGTATAATTTTGCCTTCGATTTGGGTGATAGTTGACCTTTTATTCAAATCGATGCCATTTATTGTGCCTTTTTTTTTTCACAGGTTCAGGCCCCAAAACCAGGCTCAAACTGACAGAACCCGCAATCCAACCTAATGAATTTGAAAAAAAATCACAGCTCTCCTTCACTCTCCATGGCTGCTGTTGCTGTTCTTCAAAGGAGGAGACCAATACTCGTGACACTTGTTGCCTCCTCGTCTCCTCCTTGTGTGGCCCGCTTCCTATCACCATCAGCTGTTGTCTTCATCGTTGGTCTTCACCTTCGCCAATCAGTGGTAGGACGCGGTTTCTCGGTGATGTCACGATGTCGCTGCTGAACTCGTCTCCGATGCTACCTCTAATACATCTGTCGTCCCTGGAGTTAATACTCCGACCGTCGTTGCTTGGTAACCATCATCGTCGTTGCTCGAAGTTAATGATCGGAATAGCTTTTTTCCGGAGTTTGTTGAAGATGATTCTGCCCTTTTGTTGCAGCAATGTTTTCTTTTTTTTGCCTCTCTGCACCTCCTTTTCTGTTCAATTCAGCTTCTATCCTTATGCAACTCTCTGATGATTTCCGTCAAGAGACTCCAGCTCCATGAACGATTTAGCCTACCCTCTAGCTCCATCCCAGCTATTTTATGTGCCAGCTAATTGCTCCCTCTCGGTATCCAAGTGAACCCGATGTCACCATCCTCTCCCTTCATTTGGAGATATCCATGAGGATGGGATCAATGTCTGCCACTCTGCTTCCCACCTTTAGTGCCTGTACTACTTGTAAGTTAACTAACTCGATTAATATTTTATTCATTCCTAGATTTTTAATTAGAATAATTGCTTCCCTAACCGCTGTGGCTTCAGCTACCAAACTTGAAGCGGCTATAATTCTTAATGTTGAACCTACCATCAGCTTGCCGTCTCCATCCCTTACAACAACTGCAACAGCTCCCTCTCCAGTGGTTGTTTTATAGGACGCGTCAACATTGGCTTTCATCCATGGTTGAGGAGGAGGATTCCAGGTAATTTGTCTTTTTTAACATTTGCTCTATGTTGTGAAGTTATTTGTTAATCCTGAATAGATTATCTGTATTCCTTTTCCAATATTGCTGCTCTTTTAATTGTTGTTGTTGGATTGACTTCTTATCTTTAATAAATTACAAGGTTCCTTGATTTTCACACTTCCCAAACTAGAACATCACCTTACATATTAATTCTTCTTGATCCTCTTTGACATTCGCTCTAATCTTCTTAATGCATTCTTGTAACCATCTTCCGAAGGAAGTTACTGATTTAGCAGTAGGTAGTAATTGACTTTGTGCTCCAAACCATATTGCTCTTGTCCATGGACATAGTAAAATGGCATGTTTTGTACTTTCAATTTCTGATTTACAAATCTGCAAGTTGGTTATATCACAATCTTCCTTTTGTATAGATTCAAGTTTACTAGAATGATATACTGAGCCACTTTTCATAAAAATAATTTAATTTTCTGAGGCGCTTGGACTCTCCCTATTTCCTTCCATAGCTCCTTCAAATTCGTACTTGTGGATGCCGAATTGGTTTGTGATTCCATCATCTCTTTCTTAGTCAGATAATAGCCAGTCTTAATTAAATACTGTCCATCTACTCTATAACGCCAAACTATTGAGTCCTCTCTGTTGATTAGGCTTAGGGGAGTTTTAATGATTTTGTCTCTTACTTCCTGCAAAAAGATTTTATCAATTTTTATCGTATCCCAGCTAATTAAGTCAGACACATGTTCAATTGTATGGTCTCTATTGCCTAGCAGTTTTTTTCTCCTAAAATCGATCATTCCACACTCTTATGTTCCTTCAATTTCCCACCAACCATCTACAGTTTCTCATTAGAAAATTCCTCCCGTTTAATAGACTTCGCCCTCACCATGATGCTTTCTTATGGTTTTTGGCTTCCCAAAGAGAGCAATTTGAAAAATATATAGCTTTGAGGGATTTCACTCAAAAAGCATTCGGATTTTGTAACAATCTCCATGTCTGTTTTGCTAGATGAGCCAAATTTTGTGTGTAAAAATCTTTGAATCCTAGTACTCCATCATTTTTGCCCATAGCTATTGACTCCCACTTTTTCCAGTGTATTCCCCGATCCTTTCCTGAAGACGCCTACCCGAACTTAGTCACCTTACCACTCAATCTTTGACAAAAAAAAAATTGGAAACAGCACCACATTCATATCATAGGTGGGTATCGCTTGGACAATTGCCTTGATCAATACTTCTTCTTCGGCCTGATTTAGAAGCTTCTCCTTCTACCCTTCTAATTTGTTCATTACTTTTTCTTCAATCCCTGTCAAAGCTTTATTTTTTGAACCCTAAATACTTCCGAGGATAATCCCAAGCCTCCATGCCTAGTATCTCTTCAATATCGCATCTTGTTTTGATGGAAACCTAATTCCCAAAAATTATACCAAATTATCCAAGTTGACTCGTTGTCCTAATGCTTCTATATATTCATTTAGGATGATGATGATATGGTAGACTTTTTCTTTACTTTCTTTTCCAAGAATTATGCAGCCATCTGCAAATAGGAAATGGGATATGGTTGGCGCATTAGGGCTGATTCTAAATCCTTTGATGGTTCCTTTCTCCTTTACTTCCTGTATTAATATAGAGAAAAATTCTGCAACAATTATAAACAGATATGTTGACAAAGGGTCACCTTGTTTCAAACCTCTTTGGGGTACTATCCTATTTGATAGCACTCCATTGACTTTAAATCTGTATATTGTCCCTCTAACACACTTCATAACCAGCTCGATCCAATCGTTTTGAAATTCAAATGCCTCTAGGTCCTTTTCGATGAAATTCCATTCCATCCTCTCATAAGCCTTACTCATGTCTAATTTTATATCCAAACTTTTTTCTCCCATCCCATCTCTCTTTTTCAAACTATGAAAGGCTTCTTGAACTATGATAATATTATCTTGAATCAATCTTCTGCTAACAAAAGCACTTTGTGTAGGAGAAACCACCTTGTCAAGCACTTTTCTTAATCTCAACACCAAAATTTTTGAAAATTTTATAGATGAAGTTGCAGCAACTAATTGGTCTGAGCTGGTTCAAGCATTCTGACGGTTTCACTTTTGATATTAATACAATTATGGTCTCACTTATTTCCGGAGGTAGCTCATTGTTGCTAAAAATATCATTGACCACTTCCAATATCTCCCCCTTAATATCTTCGCGGTGTTTTTGATAAAACAATCTATTAAGTCCATCCGGTTCAGGAGCTTTGAGACCTTTCATGCTGAAAACTGCTCTCCTAACTTCCTCTTCTGTAACTCTTTCGGAAGGCCTCTCATTCATTTCATCTGTTACTCTCTTAGGAATCTTTCTTTTGCATTGCTCCACATTTGTGGTTTTTGAGGCTGTGAATAAGTCTCTAAAGTGATGCTCTACAAGCTTTAAATTTCTCAATCCTATTTCGATCTCTCTTTTGTATTATAATTGCATGAAGAAATACTATATTTTTGTCTCTCCATTTAATCCACTTCAATCTAGCTCTTTGCCCCCAAAAATTTTCTTTTTGCTTCCACAATATTTTAATCTTGGCCTATGCTACATTAATTTGTTCCTGTTGCTCTCCGATAATCCAGATGCTTGGAGTTTCTGAATTTTGTCGCTTAGTTTTTCTATCTCTATTGGTTCTTTATTCCATCCTCTTTTAGTGATGTTCACACATTTCTCATGATCCTCCCAAAAAGCCTCGTTTTTTAACTCTTTAGCACACTTGTTTTTTTTGGTTCCGAAACCAAAACTATTGGGCAATGATCTGAGCTAATTGCTGGTCTGGATGTTAAGGTTGCATTTTGATATATTTCCGACATTCCCAGTTAGTTAAAGCTTTGTCTAATTTTTTTTAGTTATGAATCCATTTCTAGGGTTACTGACCCACATAAATCTCCCCCCTTTTAAATACAAATCCATCAACTTATTGCAATTCACAAATTGTCTGAATTCTTCCATTTGGTTTTCTGGTTTAGGATGGACCCCCCACTTCTCATCTTGATAAAGGATATCATTAAAATCACCAATGAAAATTTGTGGAATCAGGTTGTTGTCTTTATTTGTTATAAGCTCTGCCCAAAGTTTCTTCCTCTATTAATATTTAGGTTGGCCATAAATAAAATTTCCTATCTATTTATTATTTTTTTATCTTCAACGTTAGCTTTAATAATGTTATCGTTCTACATATAAACATTAATTTTCAGATTAGTATTCCACAAAAGACATAGACCGCCGGACTGTCTCCGGAATTCTATATGAAAAGATCCATCAAAACAAAACTTCCTCTTAATTTTTTCTATATATTCACGCTTAGCTCTAGTTTCTATTAGAAAGACTATGGCGGGCTTGAATTGTTTACATAGATTATGGAGCTTTGAAACTATTGCTAGGGCCGCCATCCCACGACAGATCCAATTTAGACAACTTATGGTTGCGGGTGGGACATGATATGGCCTGCCTACTCAGCCTTAAATTGTCTGTTGTCAGCCCCAATCATGTACCTTATCCCAATTCTCTCCACTGCCATGCTTGGATTTTCCAATATTTTGCTCCTTTTCATTGCTTGGTTATAGAATTCAATATCCACCATTGCTAACATATTAACCTCATCACTACTATTCTCATCCCCTCCCTCTTTCTTTTCAATCTCATAATGTGGTTTATCTGTTGAATAAGTTCAATTTCTTGATATGCAGGTACTCTACTCTCAGCCTGCTTTTCCTTTTCAATTTCTTCGTCATTGGGAATTTTCATAAAATACAGTTCTCCCAAATTAGTCATCTGCATGAACCTTTCTCTTACACTATACTTCAATCTTAGACTTTTTCAATGGCTATTGTTCCTTTTTCTTGACTGTGCTCCTTCCATCCTTCCAGTAAAGGTTTTTTTCTAGCCTTCTTTTTGTCCAGTCCTTGATTAAGAAGTCTTTGTTTGTATTTCGCCCCCTTTGGCTTGCTACTTGAAGCCTTCTCTATGGTCATTCTTTTGGGTTCTTGTGTAAAAGTGGGCCTACTTTTCTCACTATTGACTTCTTCATCCTCCAACCTTGGGCCTTTGTGGCCTTGGCCCATTTTGATATTGGCTTCTAGGTTTATAACCTTCAGATTCATGCCCCTTACTATCCTATCCACCTCTAGATCCTTCTCTTCAGAATTAGCAGCTTCTAGATTCTTATTTTCTGGGATTTTGTCACCTTTCTCCCTTGATCCTTCTGCCATTTCTATAGCTACTTCTCTCACTGTTGCATGTTTTCTTCCTTTTACCTGCTGGTACAACCCTATGTGAGTACCTACTCTACTTCCTATTAGGTCCGTTTGCTCCCCCAACTCGCTGCTCATGGATTGGTTTTCACGCGCCACTTTTTTCTCTGCCATATTCATCATCATCTCTTCCCCCACTAAAACTAATTGGTTTTGCTTGAATAACACCCATGCCTGGCAAGTGTTTGGGCGCCTTTAGGTTCCATATGGCCATTGCCCTTTCCTCTTTGCACTCCTTCCTTCTATGGCTAATTCTCCCACAGTTGAGATAATAGCATTCTAATAATCTCTCATACTTGAAATGGATCCAAACCTGTGGCAATTCTTCTCTATCAAGCCAAAATCTAGTAGGCAATAGTTTGATTACATTAACTGCCACTGTCATCCTCAAAAAGGATCTAACTATGACATTATTCACTTTTGCATCTTCCACCTCAATAAGATTCTCCATTTCATTTCTAATCAATTTAGCTACATCTCTATTTAGATGCTCCAAAGAAACTCCATGAGCTTGAACCCAAAACTCCATATGATCATGTTTCACTTCATGAATGGTTTTTGAATTACTCCACAGCTTTAGGTTCAAAAGGAAACCTTTAATGCACCATGGTCCACCTCTGAGCACTTGCAATCCTCTTCTTTTGTCTTTAAAGCTGAACAGCATTCTATTTATGTCTACTTCATCAACAGCTACTCCTTCCGGGTTATCCCACATTCCCATTATGACTTGTTTGCATGTCTTGAAGTTCATTTCCTTCTCTGTCATTATCTTCCCTACTAGAATGAGACAGTTCTTCCTATATTCCTTCTTTTTCTTGCTACTAATAGTTAAAACACATCATTCGATTGAATTTGAATTGATATGATATGCATGGTTTTTTTCCCTCCTTCTCCATGTTCAAGTGCTTTCTCAACTGGAACTTAGTTTTACTTATTTTATAATGTTGGTTGTAGTTGTAGGTTGTGATGGTGTGGATGGTATGTATACAAAATTTAGCTGAATGTAGGTGGTAAATCTCAGAGAAGAGATAACTTCCCTGAGTTTCAAAGAACCAAATTTTCTATCAACTCTCCTAGCGAGAGATTTTGATCTCCATATTGAGAGTCATTTATTCTGCTTTTTTGAATTGTATGTTGATTGTTTTTTTTTTTTTGGACATTGGCCATTAAGGCCCAAGCTACCCAAACCAAATCTCAGCCCAACCTAATTTCCTAATTCATTCAATTTTGAATCTTTCTATCCTTTCCTTGCTTTGTGCTCTAATTTACCATCGCAGGTATACTCTTTCCTTCAAACAATTAGAATGTTGAAGCCATTGGAATGTTGTTGTTCTCTCCCGCAACCATATTGATATGAATTGTGACTGGTACTTTTGCTTGGGTCTCCTCTGCTGCCTGCACTCCGAATGAAGCTTCGACGCCGAGGGTTCACAAACATGGAAGCTTCCTCTTCCTCTCTGAATTTGCAATTTTGATGATACAGTGCTTTCCGGTTTGCAGCCTATTTGCTCCGATACTCATTTCCTGTATCAAGTCCGCTCCCTTTAAAATAAGGTTTGTTATATTAATTTGATTGCATGTCTTGTTTCATTACAAATTGTTGTTGTCACTGAAAATTCACTTCCATCATTTCTTCATCTCCAATTTCTTTAAATAAGATCGTGGAAGCCTTGTGCTTTCTCAAGTCGAATTTACTCCTATTGGTTCTCCTTAAATCCCAGATCTTGATATTGACTTTGTTTTATGTTGAGTTTTCTGAATTTTCTGAACAGCATGTAGTAATTACTGTTGTTCTCAGTTGTTGAACTTTCTGAATTATTATGTTCCTAACTTTTTTATTGATTTTCCTTTTCCAAGAGTTGTTGTCAGCGTTGAGCCTCCATGTTGATAGTACGCCGCATCTCCAGTGGTGGTTGTATACTCCAGTTCTGGCGAAGGCAATCTGATGCTGCCATTTTAGCAACTGTGTGAGCAAGTAGGTTCCCTTCTTTGGGTGTCCAGGTTAGACCACAATTTGGTAATCTTTTTATTAGCTCTCTAATATCCTGTAATATTGCTTCAATTTCTCCAATGAAAGTATTTGATTTTATGGTTTGGATTAGTTTTAAACTGTCTAATTCAATTAATGTTTTTCCCAAATCCAAATTATCAATAATAATAAGGGGTTGCCTAATAGCTATAGCTTCAACTGTTATACTTAAATGTGTGTTAATTTTTCTAGAGAAGCCCAACACAATTTTTTCATTATTGTTCCTAATGACCACGGATATTGCTCCTTTTCCATCCTCCTTCCTGAAAGCAGCATCCACATTAGCCTTTAACCAATCTTCCGATGGAGGTCTCCATCTGATCAAGTGTGCTGTTTTATTTTTCTCGTTCTTCTTTTCTACAAATTGCTGGTCTGTTGAGTTCCAAAATAGATCTGGTTTGGTATGTTGATTGTTGAATAATGGGTATGTAACCTTTTTTTTTTTGGTCATGATAATGGGTATGTAATTTGGAGGTAAGGATATATTTATCATTGGGCCAGAAAGCAAAACAAAACAAAATGCAATTAAATCTTTGTCACTAGCGAGCTTGGACTTGATGGATTTATGTTTGGTCGTGAAATAGGATCAAATGCTGAACAATGAAAATCATGGGAATCCAAGGTTGGTTGTTGCTTAAAATGAATTGGGCCCAAAGAAAGTGGACACTGGTGTTCACCAAAAAATTCATTTTGAATAAAGTGTACTTAAGTTGACCAAAAAAAATCAAGTTTACAAAAAAAATCGGCATATTAATTTAAAAGCTGATAAAAAGTTAATTCAATTACAGACAAAAACAAATGTGTTCCTTAAATTGCATTACGAACGAGAAATACAATAAGACAGAATTTTAAAACATACATATTGAATACAAAAATATGGATTTCCATTTTTTAATGTAATCATTTTGTTTTTTAGAGTGTAGTTTTGATGCTGAAAAGATTTTTTTATATAATTTATATGTTTAAATAACTTTTTAAATAACGTGATAACTGATAACACGATAGTTGGATGGTAGTATTGATTTTCTAATACGGTACGAAAATTAAATTCTGTTAAATACATATTGAAATAGCATATTTTAATTTGATTGTATCTCTTTTCATCTTTATTTCAATATAATTAAATATCTATCTTTTTTATATTTGTTACATAAACACTGAATACATATAAAAGATAAAATATTATTTTAAAATTTTTTATTTTTATCTAAAATCTCATAGTTCATCTTATTTTAGTTCTCTAATCAATTAAAATATGTTATTTCAAAATTTTTTTTTCTTCTTTTATTATTATTTTTTTCTCTTATTTTTTTTATTATTTTTGCTGTCAAATAACTAAAACTATTATTATAATTACGATTTTTTGTCACTAATTAAAAAAATATTATAGAAGAAGATTATTTTTGAAAAATTTTTAATTTTAAACCAAAAATAAAATAAAATAAAATAAAAAATTTAAAATAAAAATAATACCACTACAAAAAATGCTAAATACCGTCAAATTTAGCGTCACAGAATAGAGGCGTCTTACCGACGGTTCAGTCGTTAAATTCGTCATGTGAAAATATTACTAGGGAATTCCTGTTTTCGACGATAAATTCATCGGTAATAATTGGAAGAAAAACAGAAAAAATAGGCACAGATTTAGGGTCAGGTTTACTGGCGAAAAAAAGCCAATGGAAAATTCACTTAGTGGAACACTGCATTTTGGTAATCCCCAACATGCTACCGTTGAATTTTATCACCAATAAATCCAACGATAATTGTGTCCTAAATTTGAATCATAAACCCTCTTCCCTTCATTTGAATTATCTGTCGCTGCTGCTGCCGCCCTCTTCTTCTCGGCACTGGTGCTCTTCTTCAGGTAATACTTCTAAACTTCTCTTTTTCTAAAATAGGAATAAGGTATGATTATTATAATTTTGGTTCTAATTTGTTCTGCTTTGTTATTATAATTTTGTATTCGTTATTTTGGTTTTGATTTGTTTTGATTTGTTACTATAATTTTGGTTCTGATTTGTTATTATAATTTTATGTTCGTTATTTGATTCTGATTTGTTCTGATTCCAAATAAAACATGTTTTGAGGTGGTGTTGATTAAACTATTGGTTTCATGATGAATAAATTAAAACACCTAAGTAATTAGGAACTCAATTAATTCGTTAAATAATTAAGTTATTTTAGATATGTTGTAGTTGTTTTTAAGTTTTAATTTATGTTTGAGGTTGGTTGGATTTATTAAAATCATAAAGATGAATATATGTCCAACTTTAGGAGAGGTTATGTCAAATTTTTTTTAAAATAATATATATACACAGAATTTGTGTTGTATTTGCTTATTTATGTGAATTAAAGTGTTTATTTTTTATCTTTGCTATAACATTATTTTTGTGACTAGTGTTAATTAATATGCTATTTGCAAACATGACGAGAGGTAGAGGTTTCATGAATCGACCTCGTGGTCGCGATAGAAAGAGGGATTCTACTGGTACTCCTAGGACTTCTCAGTCATCCCCCTCTATTCCAACTTCTCTGGTAAAGTCACATCCATCCGCTCAATAGCATACTATCTCGACGACGCCGCCTCCAGCAACAAACACCGTGGTGCCAGAATTCTCTCACAGATTCCATCCATATGCCTCTTCACCACCTCTCATTGTACGAATGACGATTTGGCCTAATAGAACTTTGGTGTGAGGACTATTTTAAGTTTTTTATACACAAACTATTTTAGTTAGTCAGTTTAATTTAGTTACATTTAATTTACTAGTTTTAGTGGATTTAGATTGTTAAGATAGGTTCGATTTAGGTTAGTAGATTTGAACTTATTGTGTTTGATAATTCTTGATTGTTAATGAATATTGCTGCATAAATCATATAATGCCATATAGAGAAAACTACTAATCTTAATTAATTGAACTGTTTGTTGTTGATTGATGGATGTTGCTGCTTGATTGTTGATTATTGTTTGTTGATTATTGATAGATATTGATATTTAAGTGAATTGTTGATGGATAGAGTTTTTGACGCGTTCAAGTTATAGATGAAACTATGTCAGAATTTTAAACAAAATATAAATATAATTGAAGTTTATAGATTACTTCAAATAACTTTGTCGTAAATTACTAATCTTAAGTTTTTCATTGATAGGTTTGTGCCAAATAACAATGTATGTATACAGGAGTGTACTAATGTCATCAAGCTAATGTACGACCACCCATGGCTGAGATACAAGAAGATTCCAAATGAGACCAAAGAGCGATGGTTTCAGAAGTAGGCGTTAAAAACTCAGCATATTCAGACATTAATTAGTTTATATATTCTATTTTGTTTAATTATGTATTTAATTTTGATTAACTCGTGCTAAATGTTTTTTCTGCAGAAAAAATTTATATGGGACAAGACTCATGATCTCTTGATCAAGAAGATCTTCAACTATCGAATGGCTAGGCAGATTCAGCAGATGTTGGAGAACGTACGTAAGCATCATGACCACCTTACCATTTGTGCTGTCTCACGAACAGAGCTAACGGAATATCGGCCAGGTCGTCGAAGTATACCGGTGGGTCAGTGACTTTCACGAAGACAAAAGCCAAACTGATAACTAACTTGTTTCATTTTGTTATTAAGTTCGTTTGATCTTAGTATAATGTCATTATTACTTGACTTATCATGTGATTTCAAAATGTGTAGTTTAAGTCATTGGATCGTAAGGCGACGATGACAGAGACTTTCAAATATACTCATATGTTGAAGGAGAACAAGGAGATATTTGCTGATTAGTGGGAAGCAGATCATTACGTGAGTAAACATATCATGTGATATACCATTTTTTAATTAACTGCAACCCTAATCATAAAATGTGTTACACAAGAATTTTACACGCAAAGATTATAGGCCGCAACCCAACAATCTCAGCGTATTAGAGATGACGACAATAATTCTACTGAAAAAAATCTACCAATAACTAACATCAGATATTTGTAGTTTAAAAAGCTAATTCCACGACTAAATCTGCCATAAATTAGCGGCAGATAATAAAATTGGACGATAAACATTTATCGGTGAGGCTTATATCGTCAAATTAGATTCAACAAAAAATCTGACTATAAATTTGTTATTAACGGATTATTTTTATTTTTTTTCAATAAATTCAATAATACTTAATATTTTTTTATAGTGTATATTTTAAATATTAAAAATAAAATTAAAATTTAACTTAAATCTTGAAGACTAAAGTATTACTTTTTCCTGTATTAACAACTTTTAAAGTATGCATGTGCAAATGCAGTAGTTATCTAAAACCTCATAAAAAGATACATCTATAAAATTTGTGAATTCAAAACCGCATAATAAATCCCTGTTCCTCATCTTGTATGTACTATGTAGCATATGACACACTGAAATTTGTGTACTAAGTTCGCAATAGCTAAAATGTATTGAATTATGTATTTTATGCCAATTCATTTAGTTTGGTCAACTATGGTGACCAATACCAATTAATGAGCAATCCGAAAATATTCCATACACACAAAATTAATCATCAAATCAATTAATTATTATATATTTATATATGCTGTTTTATAAAATTTTAATATATACATATATTTCATCTTTTAATATATTTCATATATAAATTAAAGTTAGTTGATATATATATTTTTTTTTAAACAAAAGAGCTCAACACCACGATGGAGCAAGTAACAGTGTCAAAAAAGACTAAACAAATAGAAAAAAAGCAGGCAGTTTACAGAACAATACACCCCCTTATCATTTTTGGCATAGTCATCAATAACATAAGGGATCTTTAAACTTTCACTCCTGGTAGTTAAGAACTGACATGTCAAAAATGTCTACTACACCTTTTTCTTTATTCTAAAATATCTTCATGTTCCTTTTCAGCCAGACGTTCCAGACAACCGCAAAATAACAAATGAACCAATTTCTGCACTCCTCTTTTTTACTGGTTGCGCCTGTCCAACTTTAAAAATGTTCCTTCATAGTACCAGGAAATGACCATTTCCTGCCCATATGAGCTAACCATGCACACCAAACCTGCCAAGTAAATTCACATCTAAGGAATAAGTGATGAACATTTTCAACATCCTTTTTACATAGAGCACACATATTATCCTCCTGATTAATTATCCCAAAACGACACAATCTTTCTTTCGTATGCACCCTGTCAATCAAGACAAACCAAGCAAACAACTCCACTCTTGGGGGAATTAGGCCTTTTCAAATAGTCTTGGTGAAGCTATAACTTGTTATGTCCTCTGGGAGTGTTTTCTTCTGCAACACCTGCACAAATGAGTTAGTAGTAAAAACACCTTGTCTATCAAACTTTCACACAAGTCTATCATCTCTGTCAGCTACTAGTTTAACCAGTCTCAGAACGTCGTACAACTGGTTCACAATTTCCAATTCCCATTGGAACAGCTCACGCCTCTATTGGAAGTTCCAAATTCACTCTATCCCATCCCAGAACCCACAGTCCCCAATAACTGATCCTTTTCAGACGTCCTCCCAGAATCGGGTTCTTCTGCCATCACCTACCTCCATGGTGAGCCCAGTGATCATCTTATCTCTTACATGTTGCTCCTTAATCTGTAGTTGACAGATATCCTTCCATGGTTCTTCTCTAGAAGGTAATGTCTGGGTGGATAATAGTTCATTAGGATTGAGATTATAACAAGAGCATACTACCTTCTTCCACAACGGACATTCCTCCTTAGAAAACCTCCATCACCATTTAAATAAGAGTGCTGTATTCCGGATCATCGCATCTCCAACACCTAAACCACCTAACTTTTTTGGAGCCTGAACCACTTACCATCTTACCAGAGCTATGCCATTACTACCGTCCTCCTTACTCCACAAGAATTTTCTCTGAAGTGAGATCAATTTTTTAGCAACAACCTTCGGCATCTTATATACAAACTTAATAATATACTGGTAAGCTATTTAAGACAGCTTTGATAAGCACCAGCTTTTCTACTTTGTTTAGTACTTTTGACTTCCATAAGCTCAGTTTCTCCTCCACCTTATCTATTATTGGCTTCCAAGTTTTCACCAACCTTAGATTAGCTACTAGAGGAATTCTAAAGTATCTGACTAATAGGGTAGTTTCTTTGTACTCCAACAAGCTACACATACGGACTACCCATTGTTGATCACAATTGATAAGAATTAAGCTGGATTTGTTAAAATTGATGCTCAATCCCGACATCAACTCAAAGCAACGTAGCAGTCTTTTATAGTTTTTGATAATCTCCTTCTCAAGTAGACAAAACAAAACAGTATCATCTGCGAACTGAATTACGGATAATGTTTTCTCAATTTTGTTTCGTTAAACCTCAAGAATTACGGAAGGACAAACTAACCTAGATCTACTGTGGTCTCTAATAAAGTGCTTGTTCCCTTTAAATTGCGAAATTCATTAGTAGTCCATCACTTTAGTTAATTAGCCAACTTAATTTGGTTGTACCCTTTTAATTGGGGGTCATGGTACGGTCCATGCATGGAATCTATCTGTCTCTTGTCTCGTCGTATATCACTCATTTAATTTAATTAGTACTACTACTTACTTCTTTTGTTTTCTTCAACAACTGGTAGTGGTACATAAATTTTGGTACACAAATTTTGGTTTGCAACATAAACTTTTTTAAAAGAATACATATTTAAAATATTAATTTACCTAACTAATAAAATATATTTGTAGCAAAAATATATATATTATGTGTAAAAATTTTTATATTATGTATTGTGTAAAAAATTATATATTATATTAATAAGTTTGTGTTATGTGCAAAATTTTTATATTATATAAANTTTATACTTTTTAACAAAAAAAATTATGCTACAAAAACATTAAAAAAAACAATGACATATATACGTATTTTTTTCTACTAAATTTATATTAATTTGATTAAATTTAATTATAAAAATATTTATACATATAGCATTATTCAAAAAATGCACCTTAGCTTACAAATTAAGAAAGTTTCATCATCAATCAACTCATAATATCATAATAAAAATATGCAACTACCAATAATATCACTATTGAGCAGCTACTTCACTACACAATGTCAACGTGAACATTAATCACGTGACCTTTTTAATTTATTGCCCATTAGGTAGCAATGAATAAGGGTATAGAAATTAATCTTGTTTTTATTTTTATTTTTTAATAAAGGTTATATTAAATAACCATTCATTTTTTTAAATAACATGAATAACCACCAATCAAATTAAAATACACTACATTTTTAAATTATCTACTTAAATTTTAATATTAGAATAATAACCATCCGCACACCTAGTAAAATGAACATCCGATATATCTATTATTCATATTATTTAATATTTTCATTATCTATCTATACTTTTTCTTTGAATAATTACTCAAACCAATTCGATAATTTTTAAAATTGGATATTTTAGTCTTTCATATTTTTAAATATACAAAATATCTCTAACATTTATTTCTGTTAGACAGTACAATTCTTTCTATTAATCACTAATAGTAATTGCCGATATAAAATATTAATATAACCGTTAAATATCTATATGTGCAGTCTGGTCAAATCAATCACTATGGTAAAATACACAAAATAATTTTTGAAAAATTTAAAAAAATTCAAAACAGTCATTAAAAATTTTTAAAAATCCAAAATAATATTTTTGAATGATTTATATATAACTACTTTTAAATTAATAAATTTTAATTTCTAAAATTTTTGGTCTATTTTATCTCAAGTTTGATTATTTATATATAAATTTTTTTTATGTATTTTTAAAATAAATTATAAATTAATTTAAAAAAGTATTTTTTTCAAAAAAATAATT
>NC_029775.3:4459988-4466434 GCF_000817695.3 Arachis duranensis | reverse complement strand
ACCATATAAAATATTAATTTAATTTAATTTATAGATACTATATTTTATAATCATTCTTTAATGATAGAGAAGAAAATGAAGCTAGTGTTATTTAAAAAGATGGAAAAAATCTCATTTAACATAAACTTTTTTACATAAATAATATTTGTGCAAATTCAAATTTGTAAGTTTTGGTCAACCGATAATTTACAAAATTTTAATGGGAAGCTCATAATACTTTACAACAATTGAAGAAGAAATGTATTGACAAATTCAATTGTTCTATTAATATTTTGTATGAGATTTACTGATTGTAATGTTGTACAAAATAGACTTGCAGTTAAAGCTGTTTGTGCTATTATAGTTAGTAATTATGCCAAAAAAATAGATTTTTTCATTCAAAAATATTTTTTTAAGTTTATTTGGTGTTGACATCTCAAGAGTTTCGATATATAAATAATGACATTCATAATGCAATAACTTCTTAAATTTAGTTGTTATTATTATAGTTTTTACATGACTTGGATGTAGATATCATATATAGGTTAATAATTAAATAATATTATTTCTTATGACATTTTAGTATTAATAAATAAAANATAAGACATTGACTTTGAACATGATTAAAAAACATTTGAATGGATTGTTTTCGAATTTCTAAAATTTTTCAGGACTATTTTAAAATCTTTTTAAATTTTTTAGAGATTGTTTTGTATTTTACCATAGAGACTAATTTGTCCCGTTCACACATGAATACTCAACAATTATATATTCGAATTAACATTCTAATTAATAATCACTGTTAGTAACAAATAGATAAGAATCGTATTATCTAATAAAAATAAATATTAAAAACTTTTGCATGAATTATGTTATAAGATAATTAAGTTAAAAAAATATCATTTTAAGATTAGACTATTCTCTTTTTAAATCGATAAAAGAACTAATTATTTGACAGAATTAATTTTTAAAAATTTCTAGAAAATAAAAATTTATAAGAGACTAAAATATCCGAATTTTCTGATGAATCGATTTGGATGTTTATTCAAATATACATGCATGATTCATAAATTGAAGTGAGTGATAGAATGGTTGTTCATTGTGGGGTTCTCACTAACCGTTTTGACAGCATTAAATTGGAAATGCGTGCTTACCTAACAGACATGAAGGGAGGGAACAGGTCCGGTTTTTTTGCGGATCCTGTCTTGTTGCTCATCCGTTTTTACTGGTTAGGTCTTCATGAATCATGAATACTGCATGCCAGGGTGTTCAACAAAACAAACTCATTATTCATCTCTATCTCTAACACAACGAAGCTACCCTCAAGTAGTTTAACTACTGTTTTAAGCATTATTAGTAATAATTAAGGCATTTCATTGAGTAATAATTGGTGATGGGATTGGGAGCTACAGCTAGATAGATAGGAACCATTATTGACGTCCACACCAAAAATTCATGGTGTATATTTAAAAGGAGAATTTTTGAAATTAAACCTATTTTATTAACTATATATGATGGGTAAAATATAATAATTTATATGTATGTGTATTTTCTTTCGTTGATTCATACGTGTTGTTCATCGATTGTTGGCACAAAAAAATTATTAGTCCTCTAAAATTTCAGATTCTAAATATACAAAATTCATAAACAATTTATGATCCGTTACTTATAAATTCAAACTAAAGTCCACCTATAAATCGGAACTACAATAAACGTACATAACAAACTACATGAAATCTGAACAAATATAAATAAATACGTGGTTGTACTCTCATAACGAATTTATCCCGCAAAGTCAAATACCACTCCACCACACTTACCAAAAAGTTAGGATCATATCCTCAGCAGTTTCGCAAAAATAAGTAAGTGTTTATAGCACAGTAACTTTATAAATACAAAATTCATTATACGTAGAAAGTACGTTATTTATTCTAAATATCATATCTCTCATTTTATATTCTTTTTAATTTAAGCATTGGAGTGTCTTTATAGATGCTATCATCGCCATTTTTAAAGAAGTCGACGTATATCTCATTCAACTCAAGAAAAAGTGAGTTCGAACATTGAGCAGGACGAACTATACCTTAAAGCCGGTCATCTAAATAGAAACAATTTATATTAAAAAAATTTATTATTTTTTATCTATTTTTATAATATATATATATAATATTAGTTCATTTGTGAGTGGACATCCAAAAAAGAAGTTAATTTGTAAGCTATTTTACTTGGATCTTTAAAAATTAGTGAAAATAATAGTCAAATAGAATTTTAATTTTAAGATATTAGATTCTTTTTGTAATATATGTATCCATCACAGAGTTGTTATTCATTAATTTAGTAAATTTTGGTGGACGAAAATTAAAAAAAAAAGTTAATCATGCATTAAAAACAAGAATAATAATTAAGATGATGATCAAGAATTATGTTAAGATTAAGAGTTAAAATCTTTTAATTATATTCATAAATCTAGGTACGTTTTTGCTATCATATGTCTTTTTTTTTATAATGAATAGGACATAACTTAAAATGTATAAGTTAAAAATAAATTAAAATATTTTCTAGTAATAAGTTTTATGGCACACATGTAATGTAGTGTAGCACACACGCATGATGATACCCAAATGAAATGATTTTGATTCTTAGGCTGAGGCCTGAGAGAGACATGTCTCCTACCTTCAAAAGATGTTAACGTTTTAAAGATGCATCATCGACAATAATGACATGTCCTTGCAGTGATACTAATTAAACAACCGACCATAGAGAAACGGCGATTTACATACCAACATTCTTAGCCAGAATATGGCTTAATGGGGTCGGTGTCACAGTCAAATCATTAATTAAGTCCCTTGCTTAATTAATAAAGATTTTGTTAACTCGTACTCTGAATACATATATTAAAGATATCATAAAAATAAATATTTTATAAAAATTATTACAAAATTAACTTTTTTTATATTTTAATACATTAAATATATCAAAAATATTAAAAAGGAGGTAGGGCTCACAGAACCCTGTGACGAAGTGTGCGATCAGGTTCTCAAGAGGTGGAACATGACCTCTGCCTCCACCTACAATCTTGCTGGCTCTTCTTGGATCCATATTGCTGAGAGGAATAATCTCAAGATAGGTCATCTTCTCAATATTTGGTGCTTTAATGTCAACACTAAATTTTATTTTCTTCTCCATCGTATATAGACTCTCGGTCTAGGTCTAAGTCTAGGTCTGGATCTTTTCTATTTTGTGTGAAGACAAAAATATGTTAGTGGGTCATTTTATATAAATTTGGGTTAGCGTTTGAATTAAAGTAGGGAGTCACATTGGATAAAAATATTTAAAACGTCTTTTATTTAAATATTTTTTAGTAATTAGAATTCAATACATATAACTGATTAAATTGTGTTATTTTTATCAAAATTAGATCAGACAAATTGATTTAACCAAAAAATTGATAAATTAAATCTTGAAATGGTCTAAATTAATACTTTTTATAGAAAATAACTACAATATCTTTATTTAAAAAAATGACTAAAATACTCTTATTCCTAAATTATAATGAGTATTTTAGTCATTTTCTATAATAAAAATATTGTAGTTATTTTCTATAAAAAAATAATATTAATTTAGTCCAATTCAAGATTTAATTCACTATTTTTTCGGTCAAATCAATTTGTCTAGTCTAATTTTAACAAAAATAACACGATTTAATCGATTACACATGTTAAATTTTAATTACTAAAAAATATTTTAAAAAAATATTTTAAATATTTTTATCTGAATAACTCTCTTAAAAATATATTATACAATAAACAAAATCACAATATAATTAATTAAAAAAATATTAAAGGGTATTATAATTTATTTATTTTGACTATCACTTTATTATTAATTTAATTTCTTTAATCAAATAATTTAACAAGATATCTTATTTTATACTTTTAAATATCGATGGTAAGTGATAGCTAAAAACAATGTAATTCCTTCTAATGAATTAAGACTTTGACCTAAGTATATTTTGTATCTGAGATTTCTGAGTTCTAACTCTTTGTTCCAAAGGTATAGGCTTGCAAGTGGGTTTAGGAATTCCTATAGGCCATTCTATGCATCCTTTTATCTCACGTGTTACATGTGGATTCATCTTCATGCTTACTCCTCCACCATGTCTCAACCTACCGTCTCTCTTTTCACGATCACTAGAGGGATTATTTGCTTTATCTAATTTGCTGAGTTCAACAGAATTCGCGCCTCTTGATTCCAAGAACATATTCATACAACCAATCAGATGGACCATCTCATTATATCTTTCTTCAAGCTTAGCCCTCTCTTCTTTTCTTTCTTTCTTTTCTTCTTCATATCTCGCCATGAATTGCTTCCAACATAACCTGGCTTCAGCAAGTTTTTGTGTCAGTTTCTCATTTAGCGACTCCATCCTCATCCCCCTCCTTCTTTCCCTGGCTAACTTCTCCTTCAAGTCATCCACCGCTGCTCGAATCTTCTGTCGTTCCTCTTGGATATTCTCCAGATACGATTTTTGTGCAGCTTTAAGCTTAACGATGGACCTTTGAGCTCGATGCAGTTCTTCTACTAGCGTGGTAACAATTGAGTCGGAATCACCTATTAATGTTGCATCCTGTTCTGAACGTTTGAGGTGTTGCATAGGGGATAAGAGCTGAGAATAACAAACGGTTAGGAATAGAATCAAACGACTTTGGAAAATGACAGTGACAATTAGAGAGAAAATAGTCTAGGGAGCAGTAATTTTTATTAAATTCTATCCAGCATATAATCATCAAAAGAAAAGTGAGTAATTTCACACTATTGAATAAAATTTCACACCATTAAAAACATTATTAATGACTATAAATCATAAAAATTGCTGACTCTAACACTCCTGTTAAAAAAGAATAGACAACTTTTGTTCGTACTTCACGTATAAGTCCATTTCTTGAACGTAAGACAGTTATTGGCTTGTTTTCTAGAGAATCTTTTGTGGCACTTCCTTTATTGTTGCTTAGCTGAAACCAAAACAATCATGACACAATGAGCAAATAATAATATAGATAAAAAGACACCATATATAACTCAAAATTTCTCTTATAAACTCCTCACTCTCCCTTATTTTCTTTGATTTACGACTAATTTCAACATTTCTCGCTCACTTACATTTGTCTATGTGTATATAAAGTTAATAGTTAAAAATTATTAGAAAATTTAAAATACCTCGCGAATGGAGGAAGCAACGGCGTGATTGGATACATCCATGAAGCGCAACTGCCACAACGCAGCAGCGAGCTTCCTAGCCGTGATATCGGTGTTTGGGAAACGTCGTCCGAAATTCACGGAGGAAGTGTAGACGGAGGAGTAGTGTTTAGTATTATTGGTGAGAACGATGCCGCGGTGCAAGGCGGAGGTGAGTGCTGAGTTGCGATGTTTTCGTCTAGGGGAGAAGGTGTTGGAAGCCATGGACAACCAAAGAGAAGAGGATCATAGACACAGGACACAAGAAAACAAGTGTAAGTAATGTAAGATAATAACATATCTTTATCCTACTAATTAGTGTCATCTCTCTATATATAGATTAAACCATCTATTTTTTTAAAACAACTTTTTGGCCTTTATCTCTAAGACTCTAACTGTCACACTTAATACAGGAGAGAGTAAGTAGGAAAAAAACAAATTATGTATGTGTGTTTAACTTTGCATTGATATACATATATATATATACTAAAAATGAAAAAATGAAGAATATATAACAAAGATGTATATAATAATTTTTTATGAGTCTTGTTAGGGAGCTAATGGCTTATTTATACAATGTGTATAATGGACTATATGAGTTACAAAATGAACATCATCTATAATATTTAGGAAAAAAGACAAATAGGTCCCTAATTTTTCAAATTTTTGACAAATACATCCCTGACAAAATTTAAATACAAAAAAGTCTCTGACTTTAACAAACGGAGGACAATTTAGTCCTTCCGTCTATTTGCCTCTCATACACCTAACGGAACTGGCTGACGTGGCTGAAACGGTGTCCAAGTGTCCGTTACGGTGCCACGTTGGAAGGAAAAAAAATTCGAATGACAAATAAGTCCTTGACGTCATTTTACAAATAAAGTTCGAAGGACAAATAGGTCCTTGAGATTTTTTTTTTCAAAATTAATAAACTCATTTCCTAAATTCTCTCATCTACCTCTCTCCATTTTTATATTTCTCTCTATTATTTTTGCTCTATATATAATTATATTTTATATTAGTAATTTGACAAATCAAAATATGTCATTCGATATTTTTTTACAATTAAAATATTTTAAATGTAAAATTATACACATTAAATTATTTTAAATTTTAGATAACGAATGTTAAAATTAATTACTAATAAAAAATTAGACTTTTTATATAAAAATAATAACTAAAAATCTTATTATTTAATTTTTTATCTGCAGATATCTTGGTCTTCTTAGTCA
>NC_029775.3:4454277-4458601 GCF_000817695.3 Arachis duranensis | reverse complement strand
AAAAAAAATATTCTCGTAATGTTATTATGCATAAAAATACTAGTTCTAATATAATACACAAATGCACTAATGCTAACTTAATACATGAATGATGCACAAATGAACTAATGCTAACTTGATGCATAAATGAACTGATGCTAACTAATGCCACTGGTATGATGAAAATTGAACTAATGCAATTTAACAAATTCTAATATAATACACAAATGCACTAAAACTAAACTAATGCAATTTAAGAAAAAGAGTAGAAACATAACAAGCCCAATTTCTACAATTTTAATACAAATAATTTAAATTGTAGAATAAAACAAGTTAACTAGATTTCAAAATACAAGTATAATTTTATCAGAAATTATTTTTAATATGGAAAGAAAATTGGTGTTTTGGTTGAATATTGACATTTGAAGTGTATTACAGTATTGTGGAAATTATTCAACACGCCCCCACGTGTTGGCTAAGATGCTGCCACGTGTTGGTCAGAATGATGCCACGTGTTCACCACGCCCCACGTGTTGCACCACGCCCCCCACGTGTTGACTTCCTACAAAAAAGATCCACCCATCTATAATTACACCACATTCTCTCATTTTCAACAAAAACACCAATATTTTTTCCATACAAAAAAAAATTAGCCTAATTTTATAAACTAAATTCTCATAATAGAAGCATAATAGAAGTATAATGAAAAAAAAATTCTCAATGACCTATTTGTCCTTCGAACTTTATTTGTAAAATGACGTCAAGGACTTATTTGTCCTTCGAACTTTTTTCCCTTCCAACGTAGCACCGTAACGAACACCTGTACATCGTTTCAGCCACGTCAGCCAGTTCCGTTAGGTGTATGAGAGTCAAATAGACGGAAGAACTAAATACTAAATTGTCCTCCGTTTGTTCAAGTCAGAGACTTTTTTGTATTTAAATTTTGTCAGGGATGTATTTGTCAAAAGTTTGAAAAGTCAGGGACCTATCTGTCTTTTTCCCTAATATTTATTCAGATCTAAAGCTCTAATACTATGTCATGATACCACTCATTCCAAAGGCGGCTTACGCTAATGAAAAAAATAATACTAATAATTATATCTCTAATACTCCATAAACCTCCATTGTAGGCATTGTACAAATATTCCTTTGACTCCCATACTCTCCATTTTTTATTGTATTATATATTGTTCATAATTTATTTTAGAATAATGATATATTTATATACACCACTTTGTGAATATTTTACTATTTTTTTAGAATTAAAAATAATTGTATAAAAAATTTTAAAAAAATCTTTAGAGTATAAAAAATATATTAAAAATTTATAAAAAAAATAGAACAAGAATATAGCAAACATTGTTTTGAAAAGTGTTTTATAAGTATTTTCTGTACGGAAGATGTGAGGCAGGAATGGCGGGAGCAAAACACCGCTGCAAGTACAACTCGTTCAAGGTTCAACCTAGGAACAATTTATGTTATTGAAACCTCATAACTGATCAATGATAACGTTAAGTAGTTAATTCATTTTTGGTATCATTTGCTCTCTCTCTCTATGTAATATAAATATGAAAAAGTCCGGTCCTTGTAATTTTTGTGTTTCGTGACCAATATTTAATCATAAAAAAAATGAGTGATCTTTTACGTTGGATATAATTTTACACTATTAAAAATGCTGTTGATGATTAATTAATGATGACAAAACACAAAAATTATTAGTCCCTAGTACTTCTCATATAATATAATATAAAAAAACAGCATGTGAAATATGTATTTCACACCCAATAAAGATTAAAGATTTCTTATTTTAAATCTCTTAAATTTTTTCAGTTTGTTTTGCCTTATTTAATTTGTTCGATCTTTGATTATTATAGGTGTCGATTAAATTTGTATCAAAATTTTAATTTAAAGAGCAGATATTCTTCCAAAAAAGAATAAACTCGACCCAAGATTTATTGATTTAGTATTAATTAAAATTGGTTCGTAGTCATAAATATCTTCGTATAAAACAAATTGGTAAATAAATTATTTTAAATATAACTTAAAAAATTTATTAAAATAAATATACTTAATAACTTTAAAAGAAATTTACGTTAAATAACAAATGAAATTGAACTAGAAAAAGAAAAAATAAAGGAAGGAAACAACTTTAGAATGTATACGAATAAATAAATAAAAGATGTTGATTTTAACTCTTACATGCATTTACATTTTATGACTTTTTTGGACGTTAGTGTGATTTATGAAATTTTTGAAAAATTTTAGTGCAATTTAAAAATGTTGAAAATTGAAGTTCTTTTAACCTACTTTGATTTCTCCTTTTATAAATGACAAATTTAATCGTATTGAGTGATACTCTCTAGTCTCTATCATGATCCATTTTTTTATTGTTTTCTAAGTTCATCTGCCAACGTTCTTATCATATCTTAATTATTAAAGAATGTACTCTACCTTCTCTTTTTTTTTTAGTAGTAAAAAATCTATTCCTCATGTGACATCAATTTAACTTCCAACTTAATCTTACTTTTGACCTATATCATAATAAATCGGTGCTTTTGTCATGTCATATTTTTTTCTGATCAAAATTTCATCAAGTGTCGAATATTTGCACTAACTCAGTTAAAGTTTGTAAATATCTGTTTTAGAGAACAAATAGAATTCTCTGTAATATAATGGTAACAATTACTGTTCTTTTTTTTTTAAACTTCAATATAACATTTTTTTATTTTACATATTGGAGAGGAGCTGGTGTATAACCAAGTTATAAGCGTCCATTGTAACATCATAATATTCAAATCCTTATGCTCAAGTCATAAGTTAATGATATTACGGTGGTACAACTCTCAGGTGGATTTTTAATATATAAGTATAGGTAATTTCGAAAGGAGTATTAATCGAGAAGCCTGAAAAGAGTAGAAATAAAATCGCGAAGACGTATCACTCACGTTTCGACAGCAAAAAGATAAACCGTGAAGCCAAAAGCGATATACGGACAAGGCATAAAGGAGATTAAGAGAGAGATAACAGATAGATATATAAAACATAAGTAAACAGCCACTAGTCGCGACCCGTGAAGTTTAGGCCGGCTAGGGTACAATATGAAAGTAGTTGGCAACAGTATATCCTAATCTCTCCCAAAGGAAACATGAGAGCCTCTATAGGCAAGTTCAAAAGAGTTCAATACATAATATAATCTTTTCAAAACAAACGTGGAGAGATTCTAAGCAAAACACAAAGTAGAGAAAATAAAGATCTTCGCCGTCTCTCAGACGAACCACAGCTCACTTCTGAGCACTTGGACCTGTATCTGAAAAACAAGAGATATATACGGAATGAGAACCCCGGACCCATGGGTTCCCAGTACGGTAAAAGTGCCAAATAAATACAATGCACTGCAATAAAAACTCGTTAAGCATCCTAAACTCCTTTTCACCAAATATCCAGCCTAGATTCTCACTAATCCATGAATAGGCAACTGTCGTAAGGGGATACTAAATCTAGTTCATGTTACACATGTTTCCCAATTCGCTGATTCTTCCACGAATCAAACTCAGAATCATAAGCAAAACCATCACCAGTTGTTCTGCCTCAGCAACTCTATATCAAAACATCATACCCTCGCTGGAGCTAGTGAAATCACATCACTGCGTCTACCCAGGGGGCTCAAATTATCTCATTCAAAAATCATCATCATCATGCAATATTATCAATTCATCTCATCAAGAACAGCCCCCAACATCCACCGACACCATCATGAGGGATCTCTCAGTTGTTCAAACACACCAACATGAGGGACCTCTCAGTTGTACAAACACAAGCAATACAGGCAAGTAATACACAAATAAGGTACAAGTAGAACAAGTAGCACATAATCAGGTAACATAGCATATATGATGTAGAAATCCAAAACAAATAGGCAAACCCAAACAATTCAAACATATGCAAATGATGTATGCCTGTCCTATGGCTGGTGATATCATCTGTCGGTTATATAGCCAACCCGACATGTCCTGGTAGCTAACCATTGGACAGAAACACCCCTTGCGGAACAAGTAGGTTTGAGCTACAACCCCCTTGCTACTACCCGCTCAACCCAGAGCCAGTGGAATAACCACCACTGCGGCTACTACCTAGGAAGGTGTTTAAAAGCTCAACCTGGAGCGAGTGGATTCACCACTACTACCGCTACTACCCAGGCGTCATAATCTCTGACCTGGAGCAAGTGGGACGAACCACAACCCTTGCTACTGCCCAGGATCTCAAAACATACATTCGTTCAGTTTAAAAATAATCATCATTGTTATCAAATCTCAAACATTAACCTGGAGCAAGTGGGACGAACCAC
>NC_029775.3:4450587-4454179 GCF_000817695.3 Arachis duranensis | reverse complement strand
ATCTCATACCCGGAGCAAGTGGACAACGCCACTGCCTACTACCCGGGGTTACACATCACATTTCAACATTTTCCATTATTATCCACTTAACACATTCATTCATTAATCATATATGCATTTATACTCAGCCATAATCAGTAATGGCTTTGCCGTAACCCGACAATAACTCAGCCATCCGCCTCATGGTTCAATCAAGAACCAGCCATTTATCAATAAATATAGCCCTTCGGCTCATGGCATACACGGTACTTCCACCGTCATCCTCCATATCTCATATAATCATCGTTGATCATCATTGATCATAACTTTTTCCCTTGCTTCACTCGCAAGTTACCACATCCCCTAACTCCTTTCTCATTGCTAGGCATATCATAATGATTTAATACATAAGGGGTGAGATCGGAGGCTTAGAAGTATGAAATTTGGCTTTTAAAACTCAAAAATCAACTTTGGCATGAAAACAGGGCCACGCGTATGCGTACTCCACGCGCATGCGTGGATGGCCACAAAGCTCATCGACGCGTATGCGTCATACACGCGGATTGAGACAAAGCCAGACGATGCGCACGCGTCAGCCACGCGTACGCGTGGGTGCAATTGCGCCCCAAGCACAAAACTGGTACAACTCTGGTACAACTCTCGGGAAAATGGCTGGGCATTGGGTGCAACGCATCGACACGCACGCACACACCACGCGCATGCGTGGATGGTGCCTTCTTGAAGAACGACGCGTACGCGCCAAGTGCGCCTACGCGTGGAGGGTCATTCTGCTAAAATTTTTCTAAGTTAAAAGCTGCAGAATTCACATATTCAACCCCCAATCTTCTGACGGGCATAACTTTCTCATTTTAAATCGTTTTTTACCCGTTCTTTGAACGACATGGACATCCCGGATCCAATTTCATTTCTAAACAAGTTTGGCACAAAATAAAAATCCTCAGTCCAAGTTATGTCCCGTCAAAGTATGTCCAAAAACTATGTTTTCACTCAAAATCACAAAGTGCCATTTTCAACTCTTTTCAAAATCAACCAAAACATGCCAATTTCAACCCTTTTTGAAATCAATCAAAATATACCAAAATCAACATCAAGCCTCCTCAACTCATACATTAACACTTTACCACGATTCACAAAACCGTCATATAACCATTTTTACCCATTTCAAACAAATGGCTAAATTATAAACACATCAACATGTCATACATCCTTCCTCATCCCAATTTTCAACAATACTATTTTCAATCAACCATCATTATACATAATCAATATCATACTCACTATCACGTGGTTTCACCCACAAATTAACCTTAATCATTTCTCAAGCATATATCACAACATACATATCTCTCATGCATCATCATACCATCAAGATGTCAATAATCATAATCACATATATGACCACATAATATTTCTCAACCAAAACCAAACATACCTCATCTACATAATTTCACCCAAAATTACCAAATTCCACACTTCAACTCCTCAAACCTTATTATTCAATAACCAACCCAATCATTCGCATATTCATTATCTGAAATTCATCCAATCACTTGTGTCATCAAACAATGCACACATCAACTTACCTTCCTTACCTCTTTTCGGCCTCTGGCCCAACTTCACAATTTAAATGCATAAACCACAAATCAATACTCATTACCCAAAACATCAATTCTCAATACACCAAGCATACAAGGCCACACAATTCTCAACCCAATCATTAATTCGCATTACATACCAACTATGCATATTAGCACCAACCATTTACACAATCCAAACTTAATCCTAGGGGCATCTAGCCTAGGAATTCTCATCACACCACACGGTACTTAAATGAAACTTAAGCCTCTTCTTTAGAAGTCTCTACCAACCTTAGCCCCAAGCCTCACCAAAGCTCCTCAAGAAACACCAATCTCCCAATTGTGCACCAAGATCATCAAATACACTAACATAACCAATATCACATACATACATCAACCTAGGGCTCATAAAAATGACAAATCACAAAGGTTTGAGCACTTCTTATCTCAGCCCATATGAAGTAGGGATAGAACCCACTTGGAATCCATGTTGGAGTATCCCTAAACACCCAAAATCACAAGATTTCAACACTAACTACCCAAAAACATGTAACAGTGGAGAATATCAAAAATTGGGCAGAGATGAATGGAATACTCACCACAAAACTTAGATAGAATTGTAGATGATGAGAAGAGCGATGCGTGGCAGCAAACGGCTCGTCAATCGGAGCTCCGTAGCTCAAGTTATGGTGGTTTGAAGATCAAAGAGAGTTAGGTTTTCTCTCTTCTCTTCTCTCTTCTCAATTTCAGTGCCCCAACCCTTCCTTGTAGGGTAAAATGAGCTGAAATGCTCATAACTAATGTTTATATATGTTGGGTCTTGGGCCCACTTAGGCCCGGTTCACTTATTTTTGTCCGTTGGCCCAATTTTTGATCAAAACCTTTAAGATTAGCGCTCTAAATCGCACTTCAAATATTTCTACCTCCCTTAATTATAATTCTTCATTTCTTAATCCTATTTACTCATAATCAATTTTCTCAGCTGCAGTACCAGACAGGTCTCAGCCGGTACTGCCAGTCAAAATTCCACTGCGCGCTTTTACGCAGAAAACTATGTCTTCCGACTCGGAAAAATTCACTGAATCCAAATATCATATTTAAATCATCAAATTCTAATTGCCAAATCTTTCAACCATATTCGCTCCTATTTAACTTATTATTTAATTAATTTCGGTTAGACCAGGTATTACATCCATGGTGCTTCACCAAGATGTGACGGCTGGGCTGAAGAAATCGGACGGACCGATTTGAGCACGGTAATCGGACGGTCTGATTTCAGGGCTGGGAAGGAACACAAATCTGACGGTCCGATTTGTGCCCCCAGCCAGGTGTCACGCATGCAAGTGTCCGCTCACCCCCTTTAGCAACACTTCGGTGATCTTTGAACGCTCCCCTCTCATTCTCTTTTACTTTCAACAACACAAACTTTCTTCTTCTCCAACTCCACCAACAGCTCCATGGCCCTCCTTTGATGAAGTTTTAAATAAAAAAAAATTGGACCACTCTCTAACAATGCCTAGAAGAAGAAGAAGAATAAAATATGTTAATCGTCCGGAGCTTTACATTGCTAATTATCTTGATCATCCTAATTATGTAAGTTTTTATTATAGAATACTTCATTTTAAGTAAAATAATTATTATTATTAAGTTAGAGATTAGTAAATTATTATGATGATAATGTTAGAAATTAGTTAGTAATAGTGTGTCTGGGTATTTTAATCTGATTAAAATAATTTTAGGAATTAGTAATGTTAGATTATTATAATAATGCAGAAATTAGAGATTAGAGATTAGTGTAATAACGTTATTTAGAAAAAAGAATTATGACATTCTAATAAAATAATAAATTAGTTATTGTTATTAACAAAATAATTAAAATAATGATAATAATAATAATACTGTTGTTAAAAATGAAAATATAAAAATAAAATAAGTAATATTAATTATTATTACTGAATTTATTGGAATAATAATAATAATAATAATAATAATAATAATAATAATAATAATAATAA
>NC_029775.3:4434873-4450569 GCF_000817695.3 Arachis duranensis | reverse complement strand
CTCATACTGATAGTTTTATTATTTTTATTAGAATACGGCCCTTATAGAATACGGCTCTTAGTTAGTATTAGTTGTTAGTAATAAATAAATTTTTGTAGTAATAATATTTATTTAGGATTAAACGTTCGTAGGATAGTAAAATAATTACTATGATTTAAAAATGTTAAAAATTATTAAATTAATTATTTTTGTTATAAGTATAACATAAATATTTAATAAAGAATTAATGATTGATTTATTGTTGTATGTATGTTGTTAGAACATAATTGAATAGTTACTTGAATATTAGTATATAATATGATAGTTATTTTTTTTAACAGTATTGTTATTATTATTATTTTTATTGGTTGTGGTTGTGGATACGTTTAACTGGTTATTTGGTAATGAAACTTTGATTTGATCAATTTAATTTGATAATTAATTAATATTATGTTTGTGTTTAGGGTTCTCGAATGTTGCAATGTGACTACTACATGCCGCCAGATCGGTACAATTCAATAGTGGAGGGGTATTTACGGGACACCGGCTTTTATCATGTTTCATAGATTGGAGTTGTCCAATGTCAGTCGGCATTGGTTAATGCTCTGGTCGAGAGATGGCGCCTTGAGACGCACACGTTCCACTTTCCGGTTGGTGAGTGTGCCGTGACACTGGAGGATGTGGCGTTAATTCTTGGTCTTCCAACGAATGATTTGCCAGTTACGGGACCGACACTGAGCAGTTATGAGGCTTTAGAGGCTGAATGCTTGGATCAGTTTGGTGTTGCACCTATGAAGGCAGATTGCAGGGGAAGTTTCATTAAGTTGGTTTGGTTTCGAGCATTGGAAAATCGATTAGTGTTGGTTGATGAGGTCCAGATTCAGAGGTACGTGAAGTGCCATATAATGTTATTGTTTGGGACCGTTATGTTTGGAGATAAGTCTGCAGCAGGGGTGCATTGAAAGTTTCTGCTGTTACTCCGTAACTTTGGCGGGATCATACAGTTCAGTTGGGGATCGGCCTGCCTGGCACACCTGTATAGATCGTTGTGTAGAGCAACTCGTGTCGACTATAAGGAGATTGATGGTCCGCTGACACAAATTTTACAGTTGTCAGCAATAATAATCTAATAAATTAATGCCCTGTCCGGTCGGACAGAGCGGTCCGGTCTAGATGTCCGGTTCGCCAGAACCGGTCGGGGCAAACGGACCGGCGGGTCCGCACGAATTGGCCGCTCAGGACAAAGCGGTCGGTCCGGTCCGAACGAACCGGGCGTTTCGGTCTAACCAGTCGGTCCGGTTTGACTATTCGGTCCAATTGAACCGGCCGGTCTAGTCTAACCAACTGATCCGGTTGAACCGGTCAATCGGTCGAACGGGTCATTCCGGTCTCCTTTATTCAACACGGACAAAAAACAGTACATTTCTCAGCCTACATGCCCACTTCATAATTCAAAGTTAAAGAGTTACTAATTACATGCTATATTTTGCTAATTACCATTGTCTTAACTATTTCTTCTAAACTTAAAACCCATGTACAAATCATACTTTCACAAATCTTAATTTAATTAATGGCGCACCTGCATTTACATATTGAGAAAACTCCGGTGCATGCATGGCCTCCGAATCCAACGACCGCATAAAACTCGGCTCCACAAATGGCTGCTGATTTGTTAGTGCATTTGCCACATCCGCCACATCTGCCACCATAGCCTCGTCAGCTTGATCTTCATCTACACCCGGATCAACGACCTCGTAGTTACTTTCAAACTCTTCTTCACTATCACTGTTGTAATCCTCCAATTCAATATCTCAGTCCGCTGCAGATTGCTTGAACTCGATATACAGTTCGATAAACGATATTCGCGACCGACTTTCAAGATACACTGAAAACATTTCTTGCATGCTCGCTTCGTCGTCTGTCACGTATTTCGTTTGAAATTGCACGAACCCACCAAAGACAGATATAGGATATCTGTACAGAATACACGACACTCTCCTAGTTGTTTGAGAATCTATCTTCTCACAAATGATACCTTTTAATTCTTCAAATGACAGTGTGAATGGAATAATAATATCTAAAAGATTATCACACACAAATTTCACTCCTTCTGATGTTTGTAATAAAATTTGGCCATGATAATATACTTTTAATCTTACTCTATCATCCATAATAATAGAGAAGAAGAGATCTACAAAGAAAGAAGAAAAAGAGATCTACAGAGAACAAATTTTGGAGAGTTGAAGCACGGAAGAAGAAGAATGAAATGGACTGCTCAGCTTGGGTAGGTATATATATATATATATGACACTCAAATCGGACCATCCAACCGCATGCATGATCATTCGATATTTTTTTAACTAAAAAATCGGACGGTCCGATTACTAAACAGCTCGCCAAAAAGTTTTGAAACCAAAAAATCGGTGGGTCCGATTTTGGTTCTTTTTTGAATTCAGCCATAAAATCGGTTGGTCCGATTTGCTGGGGCCTAAAACACCAACAAACGCATGCTACAAATCGCATGGTCTGACTACCATGCACGAAGCAATACTTCCCACAAATCGGACGGTCCGATTTGTGTTACCTCAACCCTGCAAGAAATCGGACTGTCCGGTTTCAATCCGTCAACTAACCGCCATCACACACTTGTTAAACATCTTTGAACTCCATAAACCTGCGTTACACCAAACTAAGCATCATATGCAAAAAAATTAGCCTCAATATAAAAGTTTGAATCTACTAGCCCCACACTATTTAAAATTGAGGGTTTGAAAATGATAAAGATAGTACTACGTCAAAAAATAACGTGTCATTCGTACAATCAATTAAATTAAAGTCAATTACAATAACTTCACTATCAAAATGAATTCAGATAAGATGTGTTTAGAGTATATATTAAAATTACTAATTAATTTTCTTATAAAAATATGTAAAATTTGTCTTAATATATTTATTTTATATTTATTAAAATAAAAAATAAAAAATTTTACTAATAATAAGTTTAACATGATGTGCTCTAGTCTAAAATTATATTAGTTAAATCCTTAAAATATTTTATCAAATAAAAATAATCTTTCAAAAGTCATGAGTATGTTTATTTTTTAAAATAACTATTTTATCAAACCAATATTTTTCAAAAGGTAAATTAGTAGTTGATTCATATATTTTAGTCCCACTTCAAGATGTAGCATTTGCATTCTGCCACGTGTTGTTTTAGATATTTAATTTTCTCCTAATTTTGGCTATACTGTAAATCTGTCCATATGTTGTGTTAATTAATTCATAATTGAACACAGGCGGTACTAGAATGGACAGGACATAGAATTTAACTGAAAACACTATTACACCAAGAGGAGACTCTCGGATTTTCTCCAAAATTGATTATTCTTGTTCATTTCGGGTAGATAGACATGAATGTCAGAGGAAACAACAACAATAAAATCTAATCTTATTAGATGGGGTCGATTATATTGATCAAACAACGTCATTAAAATTTATTATGTATTATGTCTATAAAAAGATTATTTATATATAAATCTCATTTGATCATTTTATAAATAATTTTTTTAAGGTTTTTTTTTGTCTATCTCTTGTTATCTTTCACTTCATCTATTTTTTTGACTGAGTGCTCTATTAATCTTCTTCTCGTATATCTAAATTACTTGAAATATGATTCTACCATATTTTTTATAATAGGTACCACTCCAACTCTCTATTTTATATTTTGGTTTCTTATTCTAATCCAATCGCGTATGACCACTCATCCATCTCAACATTTTTATCTCTATTACACTTAACTTATGTTCGTGCTCCCTTTTAACCGCATAACACTCTGTACCATAAAGTATAGCCGATCTGATAGTAGTGCAATGAAATTTACTTTTAAATTTTAAAAAGCACATTTTTGTCACATATAAAACCATACGCACTCTGCCATTTTGACCAATCTACTTGAATTATATGATTTATATCTGTTCAATCTCTCGATTAACCTATATGATGTGCCAAATATATTTAAAATTTTTAATTTTTCGTAAGATATTTTTTCCAATCTTCACTTTTATATTAGAGATTTTTTTTCGACGGCCAAACTTACATTTTATATATTTTATCTTGCTATGATTTTATTCGCAAACCATACACTTTTAAAAATTCTCCCTATAAATCTAACTTCTTATTTAAATTTTTCTTTAACTCTATAAGAACAACATCGTAGACAAATAATACTACACGAACTGAGTTGGACCGATTGAATCGAACTTATTTGGAACAGTCCAACTCTTATGTTCGTTGTGATGAAAATATTTGGACCGTACCACAGTTTTAAATCCAGATATGCTAAATTCCAAAAATTTGACTTACGACAACTAATCACCCAAACACATTGATTAATGTGTTTTTCAAGATAGAAAACTTAATATATAAATAAAATCATATAAAATAATTTTCTTTTAAATAAAAATTATTAAATTTATCCGGATGTTAAGTGGCACTTAATGTGACACTATTATTTAACAAATTGATCAATTTGACTCACATATATATTTTTTTGAAGAAAAAACATATAATTAAAAAACAAAATTAAAGTACGCATAATATTTTAGGTTTATCATTAACCCTTAGTTTATTATATGTATTATTTATTGCAATAATCACATATAATAACTTTCCAGCTACAATAATAATGATGAACCGGCATCACTGAAGATGAGTTAGTTGTTGAAGAGGATCAAATCTAGTAGTCTCCAAATGTGGAAATCAGTACCAAGTACCTGAGATGAAACCTACCTAGCTAGAGTCCAGAGCCTAACCCTAGCCCCTAAGCTACAGCAAAATCTTTTAAGGAAAATGAGACATGTTTTAAGTGTTCGTGATATGAAAAGTTCAAGTATTATTTAGAAGATATTAATTTATATTTTTAAAATATTTTAATTTAATGTATTTTGATTTTGTTTATTTAATTACTAGATTGGGTCTTATATTTATGGACTTTAACCTAATAAGAGGTTATAAATACCTCCTTAACTATTGTAGTTGTAGTATAAAATTTTTAGAAGTTTTAAATTCCTTTTCGGTTTCGTGATGAAATCAAAGTGTGGACAATTGAGGTTGAAGAGTTCCTCTCTTGTTGCATCGGAAAATTGGTTAGAAGGTTGAGGAGTCCCTTCGAATCAATTCACAAACTATGGCGTTGACAAGTTAAGTTGAGAAGTCACTTTCTAGTTGTGTCAAGAAATTGGGTAGAAGTAGAGTGATTCTCTTTGTACTCAATTTCAATCTATCATTTTTGTTTCTATTTCAATTTTAATGTATCTTTTTTTATTCAATTTCAATTCTTGTCTTGTTTATCCTTTTATTTTCATATCATTTGGTATCAAAACTCAGGTATTAGATTAATTCTTATTAATCTATATTTGTTTTTCTTTTATCATAAAAAGAGAGTCCAATATATGTTGTGTCTTTCTTTAAGTTCTTGTGTTCTTGTTATCGTTTGCGTTTCATTATTGTTTAAAAAAATATAAAGTGCAAAAAAAAACAAAAAAAGGAAGAAAAAAAACAAAAAAAAAATATCTTCGTTGCAATTATTGTCCTTTTCATATATTATTTTTCTCACCTACAAAATTCAAGGACGAATCTTTTTTGAAGAGGAGGAGAATGATATGTGTTTCAAGTGTTTGTGATATGAAGAGTTTAAGTGTTATTTAGAAGATATTAGTTTATATTTTTCAAATATTTTAATTTAATGTATTTTGATTTTGTTCATTTAATTACTAGATTGGACCTTATATTTATGGGCTTTTGGGATTTTTTGTTTTAACCTAATAAGAGGTTATAAATACCTCCTTACCTATTGTAATCGTAGTATAGAATTTTTAGAGGTTTTAAAACCCCCTTTTGGTTTCGTGATAAAACCATGGTGTAGACAATTGAGGTTGAGGAGTCCTTCTCTTGTTGCATCGGGGAATTGGTTAGAAGGTTGATGAGTCCCTTCTAATCGATTCCCAAACTATGGCATTGACAAGTTAGGTTGAGGAGTCCCTTTAATTTCTTGTTGCATAAAGAAATTGGGTAGAAGTAGAGTGATTCTCTTTGTACTCAATTTAAACCTATCATTTTTGTTTCTATTTCAATTTCAATCTATATTTTTTTATTCAATTTCAATTCTTGTCTTGTTTATTCTTTTATTTCCGTATCAGAAAATCTGTGCCATTTAGTCTTCTTTATAAAGTGTATCCATAATTTAATCATTGGTCACATTTTAGCAAGGTTCCAAAAATCGGACCGATCGGTTCGACTGAATTAACTGGGAATCGGTCAATTAATCAGTCCGGTTAATGCTAAAACTGGTCTGTAAAAATCGCTAAAAAAATCGGCATAATTGATAATTAACCGTGTAAACTGAATGAACCGACCAATTTTTTTTTTGAATTTCGGTTCTTCCCTTTAACACCAAACGGCGTCGTTTTGATTTAATTAAAAAAAAACAAAATGCGCAGCCCAAATGCTCCCAATCCCCTCTCCCTTCTCTCACTCTCAGCGTCACCAACATACCAAAATTCCCAATTCAAAAATTCTTTGGAGAGCAGCGAAAGTATGAGCAGAGTGCTTGATGGAGCACGACAGTGGCGAAGGAAGGAGGCGGTGGAGCTGTGGTTGATGTGCATGGCTTCACGAGCTTCTATGCTTCTCTCTTCTCTCTTCTCTCTCACTCTCAGTCTCTTCAAAATGGCAAAATGCCCCCAATCTATCTCACGCTTTGTCTCAGACACCGCCAGCCTTCTCTGTTGTCTCTGTCATCGGCCGCCTCTTTCTCGTTGTAAAAAATGCCTCTGTCTCCGAGACATCTCTCCTCTGTCTGTGTCGAGCACCTCTCTGTCCGAAGTGCGAATGTACCTGTGTCGCTGTGGGCTCTTTGCCGTCGCCTGTGAGTTCTTCAATCTTCGTGGTCCCTCAATATCTTCATGGTCTTGTTTATTTTCACTTAGAGTAAAGTATCGTTTTTGTCCCCAATGTTTAGGGTAAGTCTTAAAGTTGTCCCTAACGTTTGAATCGTCCTATTTAAGGACCTAACGTTTTAAAATTGACTTAATGTTGTCCTGCCGTTAGGAATCTATTAACAAAATTGACGGCGGGATAAAATTAAGACGATTTTGAAACGTTAGGGACTTAAATAAGACGAACATGTTGGGGACAAAAACGATACATAGAAATAAATTTTAATTTTATCCTTTAATAATATCAATTTTTTACGGTACATAATTATTCAATTATTTTTTAATTACATTTAAGTAAATTACACTTAATCACATTAATTTTATTCTAAATAAATTTATTTTTTTATAATTCTACTCTTATAAATTTTTACTCATCATAAAATATTTGTAGAATGACTAATACATAAACTTTTTGAAAAAAGATTATACATATACATTAAAGTAATGTGATTCTAATCATTTTACAAACATTTCATGATGAGTAAAAATCTTTAAGAGTAAAATTATAAAAAAAAATTATTTAGAATCAAAGTAATGTGATTAAGTGTAATTTACTTAAATGTGATTAAAAAATAATTGAATAACTATGTACCGTAAAAGATTGATATTAGTGAAGGATAAAATTAAAATTTATTTCTATGTATCATTTTTATCCCCAACGTTTTTGTCCTATTTAAGTCCCTAACGTTTCAAAATCATCTCAATTTTGTCCTGCCGTCATTTCCGTTAACAAATTCTTAACAGCAGGACAATATTGAGTCAATTTTGAAATGTTAGGAACTTAAAAAGGACGATTCAAACGTTAGGGACAACTTTAAAACTTACCCCAAACCTTGGGGACAAAAACGATACTTTACTCATCTAATTTCTTCCCTTTTTCACTTTAGTTTTTTATTTGTTTCTTCTGTTGATTCTCAGTTGATGGTGCTATGATGCATTGCTTCACTACATTGTTTATGTTAAAATTTTTTCTGATTTTGAGTTGTTTATGACTTTTTGCTATCATTTTGATTTTGAATTGTTTGAGTTTATGCTAATTTTTTTGATTTGGTGATTCTGCTTCTTGTTCTTTCTGATTCTGAGTTGATGTGCTGTAATAGAGTATGAAATTTTTGAAAATTCTGAATTGAATATGTTTATTTTTCTAAATTTTTATTTGTCATTTTTGTCTATTTTAATTTTTGTTAGTTATAAAATATGATGGTCGAAGTAATTTGTTAATTTTTAATTATAGTTTTAAATTTTATTAACCTACAATTTATTTATTTTAAATATTTAAAATTATATATTAAATTTTTAATAATTTTATTATATATTTAGTTAAACCGATTAAACTCTGATTAAACTTTTAAACCATTAGACTAGTTGCTCTATCGGTTTATTGATTGGTCCGATTCTCGTAATTTTGTATTTTAATGAGTCTACACCGCATATATTATTGAGTTAACCAACTCATCGTCGTGAAGTAAATACTAAATAGTAATATAAGAATCACGGATAAAAATGTCACGGTACTACTAGGAAACATACAAATAGTTAAAATTTATATATTTTTAGTTATTAAATATTTTTTAAAAATATTATATGTATTTTTTATATTTTTATTTTTATATTAAATTCGATTGAAAAAAAATAAAAAAAAATCATATTTTATGTAATGATTCTGCTATTAAATTAAAGGAGGTAATCAATTTAAAACCAATTAGTTAAAAAATAAGTTTATTATAAAAAAATCAACTCCCAATATTTTCATTTTTTGAATTTTAAAATTAAAAATAAAAACTATTTTTTAACTAATTGATTCTAAATTAGCTACATCTTAATTAATTGATTTCCTAGACTTTTTTTTTCTATACAAGAAGATAAAAAAAAATGTGTACTAGCAAAAACTAGGTACGTCATTTCTCTAAAAACTTGCATGCATATGGGGCAGTTAATTTGATCCTAGGAGGTCAAGTAGGATATAATAAAATAAAATATTTAATAACTAAAAAATATTAATAAAAAAATAATCAGAATTTATTTTATTTAATATTTATTAATAAATAATAATTAATAAATATTATACAGTAATATTTAATACCTAGAAATATTGTCCTCTCCTCCCTTAGCTAAAATTATAGTTAAAGCCACAACTATATTAATTATCCACCATTAATTATCTTTGAATTAATTATAAATATTATAAAAAAAATTAAGTGGGTCTAATTTATTCTAAAAATTAAGTCAAAAAATAAGAATTGGTTCACACTTATAAAAATTATCAGGTTTTTAATTTTAGATAATGTGAGTCTTAAGATAGATATAGTAGCTAGAGAATATAATATTGAATCTTAATGAAAAATAAATATATGACCAGTCATGCTATTATCTATAGGAAAGAAGCTCGCTCGCTCTCAAAGTTTGATGACCAGTGAATACGAGTTTATATATCCTTTTACATGCACGAACACGTATAATTAAGTAGAGAGTAATGTTAAGTAATGTTAAGTTGAGACCTGTGAAGTTAGTGAATAATAAAGAGGATAGAGTCGTATGAAAATATGATAGATTTAGTATTTTTTTTGACTAATTTCTTTGGTGTTACAAGAAGGAATGCTATCAAAGGATGTCACCAGTTACAGCTTTACGAAGACCATCTAAAAAGGGTTGACTCTGTCAAGAGTGGAGTTGTTTGTCTAGTTTGTCTTAATAAGTAGGGTGAATACAAAGGAACGGCTAAGCCGTCTGGGGATTATTAGTCGAGATGATAAGCAGTGTGTCTTGTGTAATAAGGATGATGAACAAGTCCATCACCTGTTTCTTGGCTGTGATTTTGTTTGGCAGGTATGGAGTGCATGGATATTTATGTTTGGCCGACCCTAGGTATTCTCAAAGCGAGTGAAGGACCATTTTCTGAGCTGGACTGATGAGCCAAGAAGAAAGGAAGACCGGAAGCAGCGCCTGAGATGCTTCTACGTGATTATCTGACACATTTGGATGGAGTGAAATAGGAGGATTTTTCAGAATGCAGGTAAAGGCATTGACGAGATCATCTCAATGACTGCCATGAGTTGTGACGAGTGAAGAGGCATGCATCTCTAGAGTTGTTGATGGTTATGCTGGAAATAACGTGGAGTTGTTGGATTGTTGGAGTAGGATTCTTTGGGAGTAGTCTGTCTTCTAGTTGGTTTGATCCTATTTGCTTCACCATAGTGTGTTGAACTCTTTTCCTTTAAAAAAAAAATAAAATTTTTTAATTAGTTTTTTAATTATTTTATTTATCTTAAATTATAAATACTAAATTATAAATCTTTAATCTTAAATCTTAAATTATAAATTTAAATATTAAAATTAGTTAATGTTGACGGGCTAAAAGTTGATTTTTTATATTTTTCATGTACATGTATATTCATTTCTACAACCACATTCATATATTCGTTGTATTAAACTATTATATTAATGTTGGATGAGTTACTCTATTTTACAACTAAAGAGTTAAGAGTTGTAAAAGCTTCACCACTCATCAATTACAGTTGTTGGACAATTAAAAACAACATAACTCCAAAATAGTTGGGACATGGAATTCACTACTCATCATCAATTATTATATCCGATGGGATGTGAGTTTTTTAAAAAAATAATTTTTCTTAATTAGTTTTCTTTTTCATTCACATTTGACCCTGTCATAACTCCATTAGAAATCATAGAAGCAAGGTTGTGGGATGAAGAGAATAGAGGAAGAAGGGCTTGAAGATATGAAACAGATGGATGGAGAAAGAAAATAAAGTAGTTTGGTCCTTAGAAATGTTAAGGATCTTATACAACTAAGAAATACTATAATCAATTTATAGCTTTTTTACTTTCATTTCTAACTCTTAAAATTTTATTAATTTGTTACGTATAATATCCAAAACTATATACATTGATTTAATACCTGATCAACTCAGTTTCGACTATGAATTATGGATGATAATGGATTTTCATGGGGCAGAAATCCTTCTCCCACTTGTTCTGTTTTCATTTACTAAAATGCCTAACCATATCCATTCCATCTCCGTCACGGTTCCTATTTATTTCTCTCTGTGGAATAGCGGATAGCTGTGAGTATTCATGGTCAATTAGATGTTATTAAGTTTTAATTTAAAAAAAAAAATTAATACAACCATAATAAAATTCTATATAATTCAACCAAATATATCAAATCAAACATAATTTAAATACAAATTTAACATAATAACATATAAATTAAAATAAAATGAATTAATTCGTGGGGTCGTCCCTGTTTCGGTAAAAATTTTGTGGGTCCCCATTAACCTCTCCGTCGCGGGTATCCGCTCATGCGGATTTTTTCCCATTCCTAACTTAGACCAGCCCTTTTTTGTAAAAAAATTGGTTTTGGGTCTTAACAAATCAGCTAACTAAAAAAGTTGGGTCGGGTAAAATTAAGCTAATCCTGACTTGATCCGTGTAATTGCAAACTCGTAATAGGATTATAGGAAGGATAATAAATGCGAGTGGGTTTCAGTGACCAAAAACTAATGCCTGTGGGTTCCCATGTTTAGAAAATAGTCAAAATATAAGGTCCAAAACCTTGTTCCATCTATATCCTTATTTTTTATGTGGGCCTTCACAAAAGGAAAATATCAAAGCTTACCAGCAACCGAAAGAGGAACACCAATGTCCAAGCCCAAAGAATAAAAACGATTTTAGAAAAAAAATCACTTGATACATTTTGCTCCGGACGAAAAAATGATTTGCATTATATGTTTATATGTTTTTTTCTTCAAATTATTTTATTTCTCTTAATATATTTGAATTTCTACCTTCAAAGAATCATAAAATGAACCCTAATTAATAAACCCTGTGCCCTTTACCAGGACATGGTAATCTGAATATATATCTATATTTTCATAGATTGAAAAAAAAAAAGAAAACGTAAAACATAAATTCCGTTATGACGCGTATATACAAAATTGAAAAGAAAAAGTATAGGTAGACAATGAAAATACTAAATAATATAAATAATGGATATATCGGATGTTCATTTAATTAGGTGTGCAGATGATTATTCTAATATTAAGATTTATGTGGATAATTTAAAGATGTAATATGTTTTAATTTAATTAGTAATTATCTATGTTGTTCAAAAAAGTTATTAGTTACCTAACATAGCCCAATTGAAAATTCCCCAACCAAAATACCTCTACTTGCAAGTTGCAACGAAATTCTGTTGGATATGGAACGAATATTTATTATGTCAAGTGTCAACTCTTTTTTGTGACGAAGACAGCAAGGGTTACTACATATATAGGCAGGATTATTATACGTGTTGAGATAAGAATAGAATAGTTTTCTAGGGCAGCTCTAGCCTCTAGGGTTGGATAAGAATAGTTGAGTTTTATTATGCTCAAGTTATATCCAAATTGAAGAATAGTAAGAAGAATGAGGACCCTACACATGTGATATACAGTATAATTATCTAAATACCTATTCACTTCGTTACAAAATAATTAACTAAAAAGTTAAAATATATAAATTAAGAAAAATAATAAATAAAATTTGATAATGTTTAAAATTAGAATTCAGCTAGAGAATCAGTTTTCCCCAGCTTATATTAGTTAAGTTTTGAAACAAAAATTATTCTAAAGTTTAGATAATTAATTTTTAAAATTAATTTTCTATAATAATTAATTTTCTATAATTGTTAAAATTATTAAGATATGAAGTATCTTTAAATAATTCAATATATAATTAATAATTATTTAATTAAGAGTGTTATTTAAAAAATAATCAATTTGATATATATCTAAATGGATAGTCATTTTAAAATTTTCTTAAATATTTAGATAGAAAATTTGAAATAGATATGGATAAGTGTATATGTAATTAGTAACTATCACACAATCACATCATCAACAATAATGTTGTATGTAAGGAAAGAAAAGTAATGGTACTTTGATGTTAGCAATAGACAAATCATTATAAAACGTTGAAGTTTTTGAAACGAGATAAATAAATTGAAGGCAAATTCTGTGTGGTGTTTATAATTTTGGAATCGAAATTGTTGAATTTATTTTTTATAGTAAGTTTTAAATATTAAAAAAATATTTATTTTTATATTTTTTAATTTAAATATTAATTTTTATCTCTTTTTAGTAAGTTAGACAAATATATATATATAGGTACCATAATAATATGCTCCTAAATTGAAACTGATGATGAGTATTTCTTATTTATTAATTCTTATTTTTATTTCCTGAAGAATGAATATAATTGTTTTATTTTAGAAAAAAAAAATATAGTAGGAAACCTGTTACTCCTCCGGAAATTGGAGATTAATAATTCGAGAGAATTCAGAAGGGAAAAAAAATGTGAGATGTGTTGTTGAATCTACCATGTATATATATATACGTACAAGTTTGTTTAAAACCCCTATCTTCATCATCATCATAATATGACATAATAGCTAACTTGAGAGGATACAACGGGTGAGTTGTGTCTATCAGCACCTCAATAATAGGCATGTAGGAGAAAAGTAATAACATTGCAAATTATTATTTTTATGGTGTTATTGTGTTAACAAATTAATCCCACAAGAAATCCAAATGAACTCCCCATATATTTATATTCACAAAGAGCCAATATATATGAATACATTCAAAAAATGTTAAAACATCTTCCTTAATTAAGTGATTTTTCTTTCAGTGGTGTACAGCAAAACAATTATCCAAGAAAAGTAACAAATCCCTTAGTCGGTAGCTCTGTGCCTTTTTCCTTGTTTCCCTTTTAAATAGCTATCAAGTGGCTCAAATCATTTTTATATAAATGAATGTACAAAGTACAATGCATTTTTATAATACTTTTATTATATATTGCTTTTGCATTATTATCATTAAAGTTTATTTTTGATATACTACTGATAATGTAAAATAATCTACATAATTGTATAATTATATCTATTCTTTTAAATAATTATTCACACAGTTAATATAAAAAATAGTTCTTTTTATTGATATAGTATTATGTTATTAAATACACACTTACAGTACGTTAAAATTAAATTCTTATTATTCTTTAATAAAAATATCTATATTTATATAACTTTTAAAATAAAAATTTGAATTAAATATAATTAACAATTATACTACATAAATACTAAAAATTAGCTTTAACCATTTTTTCTATTAGAAAAATCTTTTATATTTAATATTTATATGATCTTATATTTAGAGGGTATATTATTATGGAATATTGTAAAACTTTAAAACAGGACAAAAAATGTTTATATGAAGTTAATAACTAAAAATTGTTAGATGATTTAATATGTTTGACTAAATTATTACGTAATAATTTTTAATTATCAATTTTACATAAAATAACTACATGTAAATTTTTATATTTTTGTAAAATATTTAAAGTAATTATTTTAATAAAAATATATAACAACTAATTTAATACTAATTTTTAGTATTCATATAGAATGTTTTGTATAACTAAATATTTATATAAACATTTTATAATTTTAATTGATACATTATTCACCTTTTTCTTTTTGGCAACCATATATTGTTTAATGAATTGATCTTTTTTCCAAGATGCTTCCATTATATAGAGATATTACTGTTGATCACATGCAAATGCGTTCAACTACCAACCGACTAAATTGCTCTCCAGCTCTTGCAAGCAAACTAGCCAGCTTGGAGAAGCACATGTGTCTTTCTATCATTTTTTATTTTTGATAATGTACAACGCATTATTACTAATGACGCATTTTCTAATGTAATAAATAATTTTTCCATTTTTGATATTATTGCGTAAGCGTCATCATGCATGGTTGAATCTCACCAATCAATAATATCTCTATTTATACCTGTGGGCTTTAATTTAACCATTGAATATCGGTGCATATATTTGGGGTTTCTTATGATTATGAAAGATACTCGCATTATCGTTATTATTAAGTAAATATAATTGAACTCTCTCATCCACCAACATTTCAAAAACAATATATAGAAAACTAATTAGTGGCGCAGTTAATTAAAATAAAAAAATTAATAAAAAATGTCTCATAAAAATCAATTCTAATTTCATCCTAACGCCATTAATAATACATAATTTAAAAAACAACCACATAAATCTTAGTTCTCTCTTTTCAAACGCAGCAACTTCTGTTTTAGTCATCTTTATATCCCTAAGTTTCGGATATTTTAATTTTTGATATATATATTTTTTTATTTTAGATTTTTTTTACTAATTTTGAATATTTTTTTCTTAAATTTTAGATTTTTTTATGTTTTAAATAATTTTTTTGGGTTTTAGAAAATTTTTTAAATAATTTTAGATGTTTTTTATTTAATTTTTGAATGTTTTTTTAATATTTTTTTGATGTTTTATTTTGATGTTAGATTTTAGAATTCTTAAAATGATTTGAATATTTATTTTTGTTAGGTTTTGAATGTTTTTTTAGCCTTTTTTGGATGTTTTTTTTTTAATTTTTTATAATAATTTTAAAAATAATTTTAGAATTTTAAAATAAATATTAAAAATTTTAAAATGATTTTAGATGTTTTTTATTTAAATTTTAGATGTTTTATACGATAGTTTGAATTCATATTTTCTTTAAAAAAAAGTCAATTGACTATAATTAACTACATCCCTAATTAATTATCTAACGGGATTAAAAAACAAAATTTTACTAATTGATCACTTCGCATAAAGTGATCCATTATTAACAAAACTC
>NC_029775.3:4429737-4434713 GCF_000817695.3 Arachis duranensis | reverse complement strand
TGCTTCTTCCTCTTTTTTTTATTATTATTGTTTAATTTTTTTTCTCTTTCTCTTTTTCTTTTTTTATATAAATTCAGTAAAATACTAAATATAAAAATTTTGATAGACAATACATAAACTTTAATATACATCATAAAAAATTAATACATAATATAAATAAAATTATGTGTTATTTGTATTCTACGTAAAAATTTATGTATTATATCTAAAAATTAAATTTATGTGCTATGCGTAAAATTTTTTATGCTGTGTATAATAATTTATGTGATGTGTAATTAAATTTTTGTACTTTGTAATAAAATTTTTTGAGCTAATAAAAAATAGTCACTATTAAACACAAATAAATAATAAATTACAAATTTTATTCAAGAACAATATGAGAATATTAAATAATGTATTTAAAAATTTCTAAAAACAACTTATTATTTTTATTTTTTAAAAATATTTTACTAAAAATTAATTGATTGATTTTTAAATTTTAGCAAGTAATTAAAATTACTGACATGATATTATTAGAAAAAATTATCGTTTAAATTTAATATAAAAATTAATATCAATTTTTATATAATAAAAATAAATTGGTTGTACATTTTTTAATATAATAAATAATTTTTTATTTTTTGATATTATTGCATAAGCATCATCATGCATGGTTGAATCTCATCAATCAAAAATATCTCTATTTATACCTGTGGGCTTTAATTTAACCATTGAATATTGGTGCATACATTTTGGGTTTCTTCTCCCGGTTTTGTCCGCAACATTCTTATCATCTTATGATTACGAAAGATATTTCTATTATCGTCGTTAAGTAAACTAAAAAAAGCTCGATATACGATTGAACTCCCTCATCCACCAACATTTCAAAAATTCCATTAGTTGATCATTTCGCATACAGTGATCCATTGACAAAACATGGATTAATTAATTAATCTTGTTGAATTGGCTTGAAATTGAACTAAGTCTAATATATATATTTGGAACTCAATACGAATATTCATGACTCTTTTAAGGTTCGAGAAGATTCGGGTTTGAGTAGTTTTATATTTGGTATTTCTTTTAACGAAAATTATATAGAACCAACTTTTTATCAGTCAAAAATAGAACAATTTAATTAATTATAATTAGTTTTATTAATTTATAATTTAAAATATTTTTTAAATTATTGTTAACCACATTTAAATTTGAATGAAGATATGCTAGTAATATTCCAGGAAAAAATCACGGAACAGGCCATTGAGCCTTCGGTCTCACTATCCTCCTTCCCTCTCCAACTAGCGCCGTCTTCTTTTTCTCTTTCCCAAAAAACATAGCCGCCTACCTCCTCCATCATCTTCACCCAATAACTCAAGCTGTGTCGCCGTCGTCACTCCTCCATCGTACTTGATCGCATCATATACCTATGTTCATTTGCAACAGTGAATATTATTTTGTATTTATTCAACCTTATTCTCTTCACATATTTACAGAAATTGTTTGCTTGAAACTAGTTGAAAGATACACCATTAAAGATAGGTTGAAACATGAAAGACTTCATAATAAAGGCGTTGACGCCTCCGTAGTGAGTGAAGATTTCAAGTAGTTGAAATAATCTACCATAGTTTCAAGTAAATGAAGATTTGAGATCATGAACAATTATACAAATATAGAAAAAAACATTCATTTAATATGAAAAAAAAAACTTCCTAATGCTTAACAAAAGAAATATCCAGTTATACTTTGACAAAAATAAACATTCTGATACTTAGTAGAAAAAATATCCTAATGCCTAGCATAAATACTATCCACGTAGAGGTTTTGAATTCACCCAAAAGTATTTGACTGATTTTTAGTTGGTACCCCTTGGTTCCCTAACATTATTGTTCTTTTAAACGTCATGTAAGTTGTAGTAACTCGATAATTTCTTTTGTTAAGTGTATATTAGTATTCAATTATCTTTAAAAAATATTATTTTTATTAATAAAATTAGGTTTTTTTAATAAACTAAATTTTTAACCAAATCTTTAAATGCTATTATTTGTTGTTTAACTTCTTTTTCTCTTTTTTTCTCTTTATTTTTTTCATTATCATCACTTTTTTGTTTAATTTATTCTCCTTCTTTATTTTTTTATTCTTTTATTATTATTATCTTCTTTTTTTTATATATGTTCAGTAAAGATATTAAGTACAAAAATTTTGATACACAATATATAAATTTTAGTTTGTTATATAAAAAAATTAGTACATAACATAAAAATTTTTTGTACTATATTAATAAATTTTTGTATTATATACAAAAATTATATGCTATATCTATAAATTTATATATTATGTACAAAATTTTTTGTGTTACATATAAAAATTTATGTGATGTGTAATAAATTTATGTGTTTTATAATAAAATTTTTATGATAAAAAAGTACAAAGACAAAAAAATATGGACGAACACATTTTTTTATTAAATTTGTACTAATTTAATTGAATTTAGCTACTAAAACCACTTGTATATTTAATATCACCGTATTTTTATTTCTCTTTCTAGCTGCCCCTAAATAATGCAGCTAGGTGGTTACTAATAGCCAGTATATATGTTATACTATTGATATTTTCCAATTTATTGGATCACTAATTGATTAATCCACCCTACCATCTAACATTTTTAGCTAATTAATCATTTGTGACGGATTCATCATTATTAAAACCATAGCTTTCTTCTAAACTACATATTGGACATGTTCCATCTATATATATATATATATATACCTCATATACTTTATCTAATTACCTTTCACAATACAAACCTAATTAATATCAACTAGGAACCAAAAAGATATTAACGAAAATCAGTCAAATATTTTTGGGTGAATTTAAAACTTTTATGAGTTAATATATATGAATGTTTCTTCTGCTAAGTATCAGAATGTTTCTTTTTCATACTAAATAAATGTTCTTTTATATATTTTTCGAATTTTTTTGTATTACAAATGTGAATGTCTCTATTTGTTTAAGAATTTCATAATTTTTTTAAAATTTTATAGATATTTAATTATTTTTGCTAAAATATAACTGGATATTTTTTTGTTAAGTATTATGATATTTTTTTTATATTTCTGTAATTGTTTAAGAACTCTTTTTGGTTAAGATCAAATGTGTAGTTTACAATCTCTTTAATCATCAAAACAACACCTAATATCCCAAAACACAAAAAACAACATCGATATGAAATAGTAAACTCTTTTATTAATAACATAATTAATTAATACAACCATACAGCAAATTAAGATACATATATAAACAAAATAAAAAGAAAAAGAAACCACCAAATTCGCACAATAATGATTATTGATTCAACAAGGATTGAACAAAAAAAAAACGAGTAAACAATTATTATTCTTCCATGAGTTTATTGAGAGTGTGGTGATGGAGCAATATACACATGCATAGATTTAGTTAAGTAATTGGTTGGAATTAAGGGCACTTGCGCTTGCCACCGTAGGTGGTCAAACTAGCATAGTAAGGACACCCTTCTTGGTTGTCAGCAGTGTCCGACGGCACACAGTTGCAGTGCTGGCAGCAAATTTTACATGTTTTGTGGTAGAAGTTTGAACGAGATGATAATTAGTATCTTGCAGCACATGTTCCACTATAGAGGAGTGGGTCGCGGTGGAGAGACGGAGAGGACTTGACGGTGAGAGAGAGGGATATGTGTGTGTGATTATTGGAGGTGGATAGGTTAATGTGAGAGAGAAGAAAAAGATTTTTATAAGTTTTAATTAAGTTTAGTTAATTAATTTTAAATTTTTTAAATTTTAAATTTAAAAATTTAAAATTAATTAATTATTAATATAAATTAATATGATTTTGTTTAATTTTTTACTATAACATCTTGGTTCCATATATTTTTCTAATTAATATATTTGATGTAGTCTTGTAACTAAATTAATTAATATAATTTGGTTATTTAACAACAATATTATTGAATTTGTCAGCACATGATTAAACCCGTTAATGCGTGTAAATGTGACACGGTGGCAGACCTACCTAACAATAATAAGAAGTTACGTCCTCTTTGTTAGTTTGTAATAATAATAGTAAGAAAATGATTATAACCAGTCGCACGTAGTAGATAGTAACTAAAACCAGACGTGAAGGTAAATAAATGGATTGAAGGAAGATTCCATTGGCATATATGTGTTCACACTCACTACGGAAGATGCTTCTTCCACCCCCATTTCACACACAGATCTATGTGATGTGAGACCAAATCAAGTGACTTAGTTCATCAATTGGGTCCTACACGCTACAAATGACTAAGATCGTGACAACATTATAATTTTAATTTGGTCAACAAAGCCCACCTCTTCAGCTGCCATGCAAAATTATGTATGCACACATGTAAAAGCAAAATATTTTATGATAATATCAAAAAGACAAAAATACAATTTAAATTTATTTTATTTAATATTTATTAATTATTATTAGAATTAATAAATATTAAATAAAATAAATTTTGACTATTTATTATTATTTTTTTATTATTAAATATTTTTGAATATTCCATTCAATTTAATTAGAGATAAACGTTTAAAATTAAAAAAGAAAATATTTAGAGGATCAGCAGTATTTTTATTAAAATTTGGCCGCAAAAAAATTGAATAATTTTATACCATTAATAATAATAATAATAATAATTAATTAATAGCTATAAATCATAAAATAAACAATTTTATTAAGAAAATCCTCACATACACTTCTTTATTAGTTGTTAAATATCTGATAATAAAATTAAAAAAAGGAGATCGATCCTATCCTAGTTGCCAAATCATCATATCCATGAGGAATTTTTTTTAAAAAAATAAAAAAATGAAAAAATGAAAAAGTCAATTTGCCTAGCTATCACCAAACTTCTCTTTGGCTTGCATCACACAAGTATAAATATCAAAGCCCCCCCACCTCACAAATCTCTCTCATCATTCCATTTTTACAATCTCCATCAT
>NC_029775.3:4422092-4429158 GCF_000817695.3 Arachis duranensis | reverse complement strand
ATTCAGTTTTTTTTTTTTTTTTTTGTATAAATTCAATTAAAGAATGTCATTTTATTTATTTGTTTAATTATTTATTCTCCATGATTTTCAACTCTTATTTGCTTGCTTGTAATATAAATGTTGGGGAATTAATGTCTATTGTTGTACATTATTATTAGTATTTTTCCATCATGAAAAGGCTGATGATGAACGAAAGTGATGAATTATTTATTTTATTTTTATTTAATTTGTGTGAAACCGAGATTGTAAACGGAATATTATTTGGCCTTTGAGTATATATTACGGTAGCTACGTTATCCTTATATTATATATGTTGATTTATTTTTCATGAATCACGACAAGAATAAATAAACTGTCCAGAAGCTACATATATAATATAATATATGGTATTTAATTTATTAACTTTTGCGTTGTTTTATATTATGCATTATGCAGGTTTCCAATCTCGGAAGGTGGCTACTATCGCCTACCAAATGCCCATATGCCTTTTCTTTTTCACTTCTTGTTTTAATTTAATAAATAAATAAATATAGAAAAAGTTTAGAGATAAGCAACTTTGTTAAATTTTGGCCAACATGTAACCAGCAAAGAAAAGTGAGCTATTGGATGAAATTTTACACCAATCTCACACCATTAAAATCATCATTAATAACTATTTGATGACTACAAATCACAAAAATTGCTGACCTAGCATTGTTCATAAATATAATAGTATATTCTGTTTTAGCTATGCGCACTACATCACCGGATATACTTCTATTTGACACAAGATGTTATTGGAAAATTAAACATCATGTTAGATATATATTATGATTAATTATTAAAATTAGGTAATTATATATATAATTAATTTTTTAATATATATTTTATATTAATAATTCATTTTAATATAAATTGCATAGTAATTGAAAAATACCTCGATTTGCCAAGACTCTATTTTTAATTTTTAGAATTCATTACAAGAAAAGAGAGCTATTTAAATATTTTATTTTTTAACATCATAATTAAATGTCAAAATTAATATATATTTTTGATAAATATTACAAATGTTAAATTCTCTATATTTTTTTGATGAATAATTTGACCGTAGAAAATTACTTCTTAATTTTGACACTCATTTATTTTCAATTTATTCCACTATTTCTCTTCTTCTCCGGACTCTGTCAATTTTGACATCACACTGCTCTCAATTTGAGATTATATTACTCATTCTTTATCTTCAAAATCTCAATTTATTCCTCAATTTTAAGATATTATCTCATTTTTTGTTAAAAATTTTTGTTGAGAATATTTTATGGTCAATAAATATCACAATAAATAATATTTTTTACAGTTAATAAGGATCACAAAAAAATATATTCTCAACTTTTTTTAACAAATTATTTTTGACAGTCAATATTTATTAAAATAAAATTTAATTTTTTTACAATTATTTATATATTAAAAATATTATTTTTGAAAAAAATTTTATTAATATATTTTTATTAATCCTCAAACATAATTTATATTGTTGTAATGACGTCTTGTGTTCCATCTCAACGAAGACAAAATCCATTATTGTCTTGACATATGCCACCGAAACTACAGGAGAATCGGAATGGGAGGTTGCTCATTTTGAACTGGGCTGAACTGGGCTTATTATTTAGATGCTTTCCGCGATTATTTATTTGCTCAGAACTTGGCTCTCTAATATTTATCATTGAATATTAATTTTTGCAGGTTGAGAGAGTGAACCATATTGTAATTACTTTGTCAGTACTCTTGGATTTTTTTTTTCTTTTTTGTAAGATCTAAGTTCAATTTTTTTGATATTTTTTTTTGTATTTTTGTGTTATTATTTTAATAAAATTTTTTGAGATTATTGAGAGTGAAAGAGAACAATCACAAAATAAAAAAAAATAGAATTTTTATTTTTGTATAGAGTAGGATTTTAAACAATAATTTTTTATTCGTTCACTATTGAATTGGCTTGAAAAGCTTTATTTTATTTGTTCTTTATTCTGAACGGCGAAGATTTTGATTGAACATTTATAGAGAAAAAAATCTACTTCGAATAGCAACTTTGCTATTGGATTTTTTTTTCATCTTCTTATTATTCATTTCTAAACTTTGGTGCTTTAATATGTTGGCTAATTGTATGTACAATTTGTGCTTTATTTAAGACTCTCTTGTACCTCATATTTGATTATAGTAGAGCTATTTCTTTGGTTTTGGTGACTTGTGATTTTTACCTCTCACATTGAAGAAGTTTTCCATGTTAAAATATCGGTGTGTTCTTATTGTTGTTTTAGTTGATATATTTGTTTACTTATAGTTGTTGTCATTAGAGCTGACAATGGATAGGGTAGGGTAGGGTTTAGACTCTACCCTAACCCTACCCGCAAGTTGAAAACATTTTAAAAACTCTACCCTACCCCTACCCGCGGGTTGAGAATCTCTCAACCCTAACCCTACCCGCACCCTAAAGTTCTAAACCCTACCCTATACGACCTTACCCGCAGAAACAAAAAAAATCAAATAAATATAAAATTCAAACATTCCAAATTTCATACATATTAATAAAATATAAAAAACTAAGTTCAAATTAAAATTAAAAACAATAAAATCTTAAAGAAATCCAACATAAAATTACAAATAATATAACCATCAACTAGCTTAGTGATTATTTCAAATTTTTATAAAAAAAAGATTGTGAGTACAAGATTCACTTTCTTCACTACATACATAAATTTTACATATATATTATATAATATATTAAGGATGCGGGTAGGGTATACTCTAAACTTGTACCCTACCCTACCCGCAGGAAAATTTGCACCTTACCCTACCCTACCCGCAGCGGGTAGGATAGACAACCCTACTCGAACGGGTTGGTCCGGGTTAAGTACCCGCGGGTAGGGTATATATTGTCAGCCCTAGTTGTCATATTGTATTGTGAGTATTTTTATATTAGTTTTGTATTGGATATTTGTATTGTTTTAACTACTATACTTTTTCATACTTGTATCAAAGCTTGTTGGTATTTTTCTGAACTTGTGATTATGTAAATAATGAAAGTTAATACTAATATTAGTATGATAATCACTCTTAATAATTCTAATTATGATTTGTGAAAGTCAAAAATGGAAGATTTGCTTTACATTAAAAATTTTTATGAACCAGTTTTGGGTACATAGATGCTTAATGATAAATCTGATAATGATTGGACGACTTTGTTGCATAAAAAAGTTTGTGGATATATTAGGCAGTGGATTGACGATAATGTGTTAAACCATATTCAGGGGCGGAGCTAGGCTAACTATTTAGGGGGGCGGTGTTATATTTTATATTACTATTTCTATTGATAAAATTAAAAAATAAATATATATATAATCTCAATCAAAGTAAGACAATAATATATAAAAATTACCACTTATAGTTTGTATCATAAAAAAGCTATTCGACATTTTTTTTCTATTTTCAAAATCATCTATAATTGAATTTGTGTCGAAAATAGCTGCTAATTCTTTTTCTATATAGATGACCAAGTTGTCTGCAAGAAATTCATCAGCCATTTTACTTCGGAGTCTTGTCTTAACAATTTTTATTGCTGAAAAAGTTCTTTCTGTTGTTGCTGTAGACACTGGTAGAGTCAAAACAAGACGTATTAATCTATCAACTATGTGATAAGTTCTTGATTTTCTCGTTTCTTGTAACTTGTTGCACAATTCAGAAAGTGTACCAATGCCTTTCAAATAATTTGGTATATCATGCTGATAATGTTGCAACTGAGATTTCAAAATATTTAGCTCATTAGAAGGAAAGTCAAGGGGATAAAACTTCTCTGCTAACTTGTTGATTTCTTCAATATTAAATGATTTGAAATTGTCCTTAGGATCCAAAGCACAACTCAAAGTCAAAAGCTCTATTGTTTGCTCATTAAATCTACTATTCAACTCTTGTATTTGAGAGTCAATTGTTGCCAAGAATACATCTATTCGATAATGATGCTCAACTATCACACTTGGTTGACGAGATCGACCTCTTCCAAAAACATATTGTGCACTCATATTAGGGACTTCAATTTCATGTTTTTCACAAAAATCTTTAACATTTGCAAGAAAATTGCACCATCCACCATCTCTTAATTGTTGAAGAAGTAACTTTGATGTAGAAACAATATGCATTGCATTAAGAATATCTTGAGATTGTTGTTGCAGTGCTCAGCAAAGAACATTAGTGATTCCCATAATCTCTTTCATCAAGTGCAAAGTGAAAACAAATTCAAATGACAATAATATTTTACTAACACCATAAGCATCACCTCTTTGTGCACAAGTTGTCCCGTCTTCAATGATATTATTGAGAACAATATTGGTATCAGTAAACATTTTTATCAAACTGCAAATAAAATTAAAGTGAGAGCTCCATCGAGTATCCCCAGCTCTTTGTAAAGTGCTTATTTGATTCGCACCTTTGCCTGTTTCTAATTCATTTTGAGCAACCAAGTTTGCATTTTCAATTACTTGAGCTTCTTGTAATTGATCATATCTTTTTGAAGAAGCACTAACAATAGTGACAATAGAGTTTAATTGAGTAAAAAATTCATGAATTTGAAGTACCTCTCTTGAAGCTGCCACCAATGCTAATTGTAACCTATGAGCAAAACAATGCACATAGTATGCTTATGGAAAATCTTTAAGAAACAAAGCTTGCAAACCATTCCACTCACCCCGCATGTTGCTAGCACCATCATACCCTTGACCCCTAATATTTTCAACTTGGAGATTATAATGAGAAAGGATAGAAATCAATTCTTTCTTTAAAGTTGTTGCACAAGTATCAGTGACATGCACAAGATCAAAAAATCTATCTTTAACAAAACCATCTAGAGTAACAAATCTCAAAACAATGGCCATTTGCTCCTTTTTAGATTCATCTCTAGCTTCATCAACAATAATACAAAATTTGGCATCTCCAATCTCTTCTCTGATTGAATTTCTCACCTTAGTAGAAAGAATATGTAGAATTTCTTTTTAGACATCATTTGAAGTATACTTAGCATTTTTTGGAGCATTTTCCAAAACATTCTTTTTCACTCTTTCATTGTAAGATCCCAAAAATTTCAACATTTCCAAAAAGTTACCTCTGTTGCTTGAACTTTGGCTTTCATCATGTTCTCTGTATGCACAACCTTGAAATGTCAACCATCTAATGCAATCTATAGATGCTCCTAGTCGAATTCGATTCTTTTCAATCTCTTCTGATGTTTGCTCATGAAGAAGTCTGTCAATATGTTGTCATTGTTTCATCAAATCATCACATGATTTCAGCGACTTATGATGGAATGAGTTAGGACCTTTGCCAATGTGATTCAAAAGAGCACATTTTTTTCCACTATTTACTTTCTTCCAATTCCTGAAACCATTCTCAATAAAAGCATTTGAACCCGTATTGATTGAAGGTTCCTTAGCAAAAAGAAAGCACAGAAAACAATATATAGCATCATCTTCTATAGAATATTCTAACCAAGATGGAAACAATTTAAACCATGAAACTTGAAAGCGACGATGACTTTTATCACCAGAAAATGGATAATTATCAAGAATTGGTTGATTTGGCCCAACTTTAATATAAGCCCGACGAATTTCATCTCTTTTATTTGGAGGAAACTTCCAAATCATTGGTCGCATTCTAGGATCTCTTTCCAAACGAAAAACATCCAGTTGATTTGGAAGAAGTCGTGGACGCTTTGAGCTATTCAATGAAGAACTTGAAGTAATGAAATTTGATGACCCCTCAAGTATTGGAGTAGTAATAGTAGAAGCATCTTCATTCTCTTGATCTTTTCTTTTAAAAAATGTATCAATGGTTTTGAACTTACTCATAATTCAAATGGCCAAATAAGTTCCTATAATTAAAAATATATTTAGCAAAAAGTGTAAATTACAGTCTAAATCTTTATAAAATATAAAAATTATATTTCAATTTAAAATAAAATATTAAAATTTAGAACAATAATACTAACATCCTAGTATAATTATAAATAATATAAAATTGTAATTAAATTTAAATAGTTAACTAATAAAAAAAACTAAATATACAAACTAACATATAATAATATAAACTTAATTAACAAATAATAATAAATTAACTAATTAAGTAAATAACTAAATATATAAAAAAGAATAAAAATAGAACCTTTTTTGAGAAAGAGGAGTGAAAAATCACTTGTTAAACTACTATCTTTTTTTTTTTAATTTGCAAAAAACAAAAAAAATAAAAGTCAAAGAGGTAAAATTATAAAAGATAAGAAGATTAAAAAGATAAAAAAGAAGAAGAATAGAAAAAGTTGTTACCTGAATTTTTGGAAAGCCAAGGCGGGAAGGGGAAGAGGGAGAGACTCGTATGCTGGAAAATAAAAAAAGGGGATGGGGATTGAGGAATGATTATACGTTGAGAATTAAAAAAAGGGATAGGGGTTGGGAAATAAAAAAAAGGAGATAGAGAATGGGCTATTGGGCTGGGTTTTTTTTAAGGAATTAAAGGGAGGGGGTTTGGAAAAGATAGAACAAAAAGAGAGGGGGCTGGGAAATAAAGAAAGGGGGGACTAGACTATTTTTTTTTTTATTTTTAAATAAAAACTAAAATTTTGGGGGGGGCCATTGCCCCCCTTTTCTTCTATGTACCTGCGCCCCTGACCATATTATTGGAGAGACACGTACTCGGATCCTTTGGATTAAGCTTGAACAGTTGTATGCTTGAAAAACTAAGAATAACAAAATATTTTTGATTCAGCAGTTATTGGCTTTGAAATATACAGATGGGACATCAATGACATATCACTTGAATAACTTCTAAAGAATAATGAATTAGTTATCTTCCATGATGAGTGTCAAATTTATGAAGAGGCTTAAGGATTGTTACTTCTTGGTTCTTTACCAGATTCGTGGGATATTCTCAAAATTTTATTGTCCAATTTTGCTCCTAATGGTATAATCTATGTGAATCTTGCCAAGAGCAGTGTTTTAAATGAAAAATGAGAAGAAAGTCACAAGATACATCGACTACACATTCAAGTGTTCTG
>NC_029775.3:4400640-4422060 GCF_000817695.3 Arachis duranensis | reverse complement strand
AAGCCGAGATCGTAAAAGTAGAGATTAAAGTATAAACAAGTCTCAAAGAAGGTATAAGAATATTGAGTGTCATCATTATGGTCAAAAGGGGTATGTAAAAAATTTTTATTGGCAGTTAAAGAAGGAGAAATCCAAGACAAGCAAAGACGATAGTATAAATAAAGATGATGGTAACAATAAAGACAAGGTTAATGTAACTCATGATGATTTTTTATTTGTTGAGGAGTTTGAATCTGTTAATTTTGTTGATAATTGTATTATTTAGGTGATTGACAATGATGCTTCTATTCATGTTACATCTAGGAGGAATTTGTTTATGTCTTATACTCCTAGTGATTTTGGTAATGTAAAAATGGCTCATCAATGTATTACAAAATATACCAGTATTTGATAGGTTTGCTTGGAAACCTCCAACGGTACCAAGTTGACTTTGAAGTGTGTGAAACATGTTTCTAATATTCGGTTGAACTTTACTTTCTGTTGGTAAGTTGTATGATGAAGACTTGGATAACTCATTTTTCGTGATAGTTGGAAGCTCACCAAGGGGTTCTATGGTTGTTGCTAGAGGTACACGATACTCTACTCTTCATTTAACTCAAGTAAATATTGTGAAAGATGTTGTTGATGATGCTAAGTTTGTTGACGGAACTGATTTATGGCATAAGAGATTATGTCATATGAGTAAGAAAGGCATGTATGTTGTCAAAAAGAAATCTTTTACCTGGTTGCAAAGTTGCTTTACAAAAGTGCATCAATTACTTTGCTGAAAAATAAAATAGGGTTTCTTTCAAGAGCCATCCACCTTCAAAGAAGTCGAAGATACTTGACTTGATACATTTTAATGTACATGGGCTAATGAAGACAAGAACACTTGGAGGGTCTATCTATTTTATAACTTTTATTGATGACCATTTTAGAAAATTATGGATTTACACTTTGAAGACCAAAAATCAAATTTTAAATGCGTTCAAACAATTTCAAGCTTTTGTTAAAATAGAAATTGGAAAGAAATTGAAATACATTCGTACTGATAATGGTGGTGAGTGCTCAGGTCCATTTGATGCTTATTGTAAAGAGCATGGTATAGGACATCAGAAAATTCTTCCGAAGACTCTTCAGTTGAATGACTTGACTGAAAGGATGAACAGAATATTGGTTGAAAGAGTCAGGAGCTTATTGTCACTGTCTGGATTGATAAATTTTTTTTGGGTGAAATTTTGAGCACTGTTGTTCATGTTTTGAACCGGGCACTATGTGTTCTTTTGCAATTTGAAGTGCCATAAAAAGTTTGGTCAGGTAAAGATATTTTTTATGATCATTTAAGAGTATTTGGATGCAAAACTTTTGTTCATATTTCCAAAGATGAGATATCCAAGCTTGATGCAAAAATTAGGAAATGTATTTTTTTTTCTATAGCATGGATGAGTTTGGTTATAGGTTTTTTGATCCTGTTAACAGGAAGGTGATTCGAAATAGAGATATTGTCTTTATTGAAGACTAAACATTGAATGATATTATAATGCAGAGATGGTAATGGTTCATCCTAGTGATGATTTTTCTGACTTAGACATTACTCCTTCTATACCTATGATGGAAGATGGTAGAGTTGAAGCTCACAATAATGTGCATGATATAGGTGCAAGTGAAGATGAAACAGTTGATTCGACGCTTGATGAATTTGGTGATGATGATCATGATGAACAACCAACTTTAAACATTTTTACAAATACACTCAGGTCTACAAGTGAGAGAAATCCTTTGTCAAGACATTTTTCACATGAGTTTGTCTTGTTGACTGATGGGGGAGAAACTAAATGTTTTAGAAAGGCTGTTGAAAATGGAAGCAAAGCTCAATAGCTTGAAGTTATGTAAAAAGAAATAAAGTCTTTAGTTGAGAATGATACCTATGAGTTGGTGAAGCTACCTAAAGGAATGAGAGTTTTGAAGAACAAATAGGTATTCAGAATCAAGAATGAAGAACATAATTCTAAACTTCGGTATAAAGTTAGATTGGTTGTTAGAGGATTTAGTAAGAGAAAATGTGTTGATTATGAGGAGATTTTTTTTCTATTGTGAGGATGTCATCCATTCGTACTGTACTTGGTTTAATAGCTTCTCTTGATTTGGAGATTGAGCAAATGGATGTGAAGATAACTTTTTTTTACGGTGATTTGAATAAGAAAATCTACATAGAGCAATAGAAGGACTTTGTTGTTAAAGGAAAGGAAGGCCTTGTGCGAAAGTTTAAGATGAGTCTTTATGCGTTAAAGCAAGCTCCAAGACAATGGTACAAGAAGTTTGAATCTGTTATAGGAGAGTATGGTTATCACAAGACAACTTCAGATCATTGTGTATTTGTGCAAAAAATTTTTGATAGTGATTTTATCATTTTTTTGTTTTATGTGGATGATATTTTGATTGTAGACAAGAATGCTTTGAGGATTAATGAGTTAAAAAAAATAGTTGAGCAAGTTTTTTGCTATGAAGGACTTGGATCCTGTCAAACAGATTTTGAGTATGACTATTACTCGTTATAGAGATTTCAAGAAGTTTTATTTGTCACAAGAGAAATACATAAAGAAGGTACTTCAAAGGTTTGGTATAAATGATGGCAAATGTGTTGCTAATTCTTTTGCTCCTCATTTTAAGTTGAGTACCAAACAGTGTTCAATCACTGGCGAAGAGGAACAAGCAATGGATGAAATTCCTCAAGTCTCAGCGGTTGGAAGCTTGATATATGCTATGGTCTGCACTAGACCAGATATTGCTCATGCGGTTGGTATTGTGAGTCGTTTCCTCTCTAATCCAGGTAAAGAACATTAGAATGATGTTAAATGGATTATGAGATATTTCAAAAGTACAACTAACTTGAGTTTGGATTTTAGTGGTGAGAAACCTTTGCTAGTTAGTTTTACTGATGCAGACATGGCAGGAGATATTGATTCTCGAAAGTCTATTTCAGATTATTTGGTCAAGTTTGCAGGAAAAGTTATTTCATGGCAGTCAAAGCTACACAAATGTGTTGCACTTTCTACCATAGATGCAAAGTTTATTGCAGCAACTGAAACATGTAAATAGTTGTTATGGACGAAGAAGTTTTGTCAAGAGCTTGGTTTCAAGCAAGACCGTTATGTATTATTATGTGATAGTCAAAGTACTATTCATCTTGCTAAGAATTCTACTTTTCATGCAAGATCTAAACATATCGATGTTAGGTATCATTGGAAACGAGATATGTTAAATTTCAAGTTGTTGAAACTTGAAAAGTTCACACTGATGATAATGGTGCTAATGATATGATAACAAAAGCATTGCCAAGAGATAAGTTTAAAATATGTTGTTTGATCGCCAGTATGGTAAGGGCATCCACCTAGTCGAAAAGGAGGAGATTTGTTGGATTTTTTCTCTCCTTTATAAGGCTCAAGCCCAATTTTTTGGGGTGTCTTCTTGCACCCTTGTGTCACTATCTTAATCAGATTTTTTGGGGTCATTGAGAGTGAAAGAGAGCGGCCACAAAGTGAGAAAGGAGAGGAAAAAACAGAATTTTTGTTTTTTTTTTTTTGCAAAGCAGCAGATTTTAAACGACAGTTTTTCATTTGTTCACCGTTGAATCGACCTGAAATTTGAACTGCAACTTCACCTCATCTTGTTCTTTATTCTGAACGATAGAGATTTCGATTGGAGGTCTGTAGAGGGAGAAATATGCTTCGAACAACAGCTCTGTTATTAGGTATTTTTTCATCCTCTGGTTACTCATTTATAAGTTTTGGTGCTTTGATGTGTTAGCTGGTTGTATGTCCGATTTGTGTTTTGTTTGAAATTCTCTCGTACCTTATTTGATTTTTACCTTTCACATTGAAGGGTTTTTCATGTTAAAATATCGGTGTGTTCTTATTGTTACTTTAGTTGATATATTTGCTTGCTTATGATTGCTGTCATATTATATTATGAGTATTTTCATATTATTCTTATATTTGATATTTGTGTTGTTTTCGCCACTAGATTTTTTCAAGTATTTAGTTTAAAATATGACTTTATTTAACTAAATATTTTTAGAAAATTGACTGATGTTAATTGATAAAAAGTTAAATTTTTAATTAAACTCTTTTAGGTAATATTACGACTCTAAAATTGATCCAATTTCAAGGCTAGTAATTATTTAGGTTACTATTCATGTTTTTCTAGTGCTAAGAGTTTATCAAGAATGAATTTAGTTTATTGTGAAGAAAATTATACAAGGAGAATAATCTTACAACTAATATTTGGTCAATCTCATTTTTTTAGCCAATTGTAAACTAAAGAAGACTTGGTTCTTTAGCTTATCGGGCTTTATTTTTATTATTTAAATAAGAAAGTGGATGTATTTTCTTTTGGTATTTAATTAATTGATTTCAAGCCAACCATGTTGAGACTCTTTAGATGGTATGTCAACGTTTGGTCTAGCGATGGGGGTAAACCTATGAATAAATTTAGTCAAGACTTTTCAAGAAGAGAATATTTGAGTAGTGATTTCTTCTTTATTTCGATTTGTATCAAAATGTGGGGGTTCTTCGAAATGCAAGCATTGGCAATGGTCAAAACATAACTTTATGCTATCTAAACACAATATTATGCCTTACGTAAATTTCACGCACTCCATCGTTTAAAAGTTCAATTTATTCCTTCCATATTTTGAGCATGTAATAATAATTTTTATTCTAGGCGATTCAAGACAATTAATATTATTTTTTACACAACTCACTCGTTGCTATTTTGCATACCAGAACAACATGGGAACTAGCAAATCGTTCTTTATTCAACAACTATTGTGCTGAGAAGGGTGCTTATTCTAATAAAGATATAGTATACGCATGCAATTCAAGAGGAAATAGTTTGCAAAACTATTCTAAGTTATTTTATTTTTGGTCAACAGTATAATATTATTCTTAGGATTGTGAAACGAATTAATCCGGTCTATTTAGGACCAGTCCGTTTAAATTCGCGGGTTAAATGGACTGGACCGTTTAAGTCCATTTTATTTGCGGGTCATAATTTTTCAATTTGGACCGTTTATAGTCAGCCCGATGAGTTAAACAGGTGAGTCTATTTATCATTTTATTTTATTTTTTTAAAAAATATTTTGACAAAAAATATTATTTTTAGATCAAAAACCTTTAAAAAATAATGTTCTTTTAGTTGATGGGTCGGATCGAAAAAATATTGGCTTGAAGTGTTACTCTTTTTTGAAAAAATGTAAAAAAATAAATAAACGGACCACCCCTTTAGCCCGCCACTCAGGTAAAGCCCACTCATTTAACGGTATCTCTCAACCCGACAAATTAAGGACTAATCCGTTACAGATCTGAGCTCTATTTAAGGGTCTGCCGCTGGCTAATGAGTTGCTGCATGCATAAGGCGGACGAGTGAGTTGACCACTCGACCAATCCAAGTTGATTTGGGTTTGGCCATTTTGACGGCCCTAATTTATTCGAAAAATTATTTCTTCTTTTTGTTCTCGTCAATTTCACTATTTTTTGGACATTGACTTACTGTTTATTTTGTCAAAACATTTTATGAATTATTTTTTGGACTCGAACCATTTTATGATTTGTTATAAGGCAATAACTCAGCGTTGGGCCCGGAACAGGTTTCTGATAAACTGGGCCTAGATCCATATGCTTATATGTTGTTGTGAAAATGCGTGTTGTTGTCTAATAGTTCATTGTATTCATTGATACCAATAAGAAAAAGAAAAATCTTAGTAAATGGAAGTGTTAGGACTTAGGAGTACGTAACGCATGTCATATTGTCATGGATTCCGTTGCAATTACAAAAGCAGTTAAAATTAAATGGAAGGAAGAGGCACTATAAATGTGAGCATCTACCAACTGCCACATGACCCACTAAGGTACCTCCAAAACAGCATGGAAACTGTTGAAAATAAATAAGTAAATGAAAAAAGGTGTTCAACTTAGAGCATTGAGAACATAATGAAAGGAAAAAAAGCAAAGCATGGTGTGAATGGGAAGAAAGGCGAAATGAAATGAAATGGTGGCGTAAATGCGGTAGCTAAAGCCCAGTTGTATGTGTTGATTGCTAAATGCTAATGCTCTCTCTCTTTCACCTCTCACCAGTCACCAGTCACCAGACAGCTATTACTACTGAGTACTCACTGAGTACTCATGAACCAGCACACCACTGCACCACTCCTCACTCACTTTCTTCAACCTCTTTTTCCTCTTCTCCTTCCAATGTTGCTTCTCACACCTTGAATGCTTTTCTATTCACCCACCCATCATGCTAATCAATCTTCACCTCTTCTTCTTCTTCCTCTCTCTCTCTAGCTGTAAGTCCCTCTCTCTCTCTCTCTCTCTCTCTCTCTCTCTCTCTCTCTCTCTCTCTGTTAGGGCATGACTCTACAGGTTTCAAGTTTATTTACTTTATTATTGGAACCGGTTGTTAGTGTATATCATTTCTCTCAATTACCCATTCTTTCTCTGTTATTTTCCAATTATCAATTGAATCAGCTTGTATGCTCAAAACAGTGACCACAATTAGGGTTTAGTATTTGGTGAGGGGACTGCTACATTCACTGCATTGGGACTTTTACTTTCTACTTTGAACAAAACAAAGAACTGGTTGTTGATTTGTTTGCTTTGAACTTAGTAATTGCTTCTGCTTTTGCTGGCTAAGCTGATCATCTTCGTTAGTGGTTGTATACTTATATCACAATTCACTCATTCCTTTTGTATTATGATGAATTTTGTAAACTGTAGTATATATTACTCTGATCGATTAAACTGTGGTTTCGGGTTGGGAATGCTTGGAATATTATCAAAGGAGCTTCAGCCATTTAGCCTTTTCTATGAAGAATTCATCTTACAGGATACCGGTTAGGTTCAATTTATTAATGCTATTAGGGTTACGAAATTCGGCATCACATTCACAATGGTTGACAAAACCCCTCTCTGCTCAACATTAGAGAGCTGGGTATCTTGTTGACTCAATCAGTCATTCTCCTTCTTGTCCTCAGCTTAGCATTTAGTTGCATAGATCTTTAGAACTTTCTTGTTTTTAGGTGAAGCATACACTATTAGAGTCCCTAATTCGCTGCTGTTAGACTCGGTTGGCATTGCAATGGCTGATGGACATCCAAAATAAAATCAAATTGGTATCTGGACACTCCCAGTGGTACAAATCGCTCGCTCTGTTTGGTTTTATTTGTCACTGAAAATTTGTATCCATATGCATTAATTTAAGGATGTACCAAATGTTTACCATGACATAAAAGGAAATTAAGATAGTAATAAATATTGAGCTTGCTACATGTTCTCAAATTTACGTGGCTTCTGGCTTATATGGTATGTCTTGATATATTAACTTGTTACTCTGGGCACAAGTTATATTGAGATGTATGAATTTTTATTCCAGCAAATAACACAATTTTTCATGAGTGATCTCTGAAAGAACGAGGACATGCACATGGTTAAATATTATCTCTTACTGGTGTTTTGGTACAGGTGCACATGAGTCCCATAGCAGTAGATTAGATCATCTTCAAAGTTCTGTACCTCAGGGCAACCATGTCGATTTTATGCTGCCCGAAATCTCACCTATTGGTGCTCCGCAGCCCTTTCTTCCTCTTCTTGCACCTTCACCGTTGGCTCCATTCACGAATACCTCTATCCCAAAGTTATCAGGTTCTTTTCTGTATAATAGTTGTGGCTTGTTTAGATTTCAATTGCTTGCATTTGGATTATCTCTCTCTTTTGTCTAACTGTCTCATTGCATGCATATTGCAGGACTCTGTGTTTTGAACTTCACAGCTGCTGAAAGTTTGATGAGTATGACAGCAATTGATTGCTGGGAGGTTTTTGCACCGTTTCTGGCTAATGTAATATGTTGTCCCCAGGTGGAAGCGACTCTCACGATTCTGGTTGGTCATTCCAGTAAACGTACCAATGTATTGGCCTTGAATGGGACCACTGCCAGGCACTGCCTTTCGGATGTGGAGCAGATTTTGATGGGCCAAGGTGCCAGTGCTAATCTGAGGCAGATATGTTCAATTGGTACTTCAAATTTCACTGAGGCATCTTGCCCAGTGAAAAATGTGGATGAGTTTCATGACATGGTGGATACTTCTAAACTCCTTACTGCCTGTGAGAAAGTTGATCCAGTGAAAGAATGTTGCTACCAAGTTTGTCAGAATGCTATATTGGAAGCTGCAACAACAATTGCTTCAAAAGGTCCTGATCTTATGGGCATAGATGCACTGCGTGTTCAAACTGAGAACTCAAGTCGGATCAATGATTGTAAGAATATTGTCCTTCGGTGGGTAGCTAGCAAGCTCGAACCTTTTCAAGCAAAGAAAGTTCTCAGAGGGCTGTCTAATTGCCATGCTAACAAAGGTCCCTTTTTTTTTTTTGCTTAGCGAAAAATTTTAATAGTGATGGTCATCAAACGATAAGTTTAGCTGGCTCTGGGTGATTTTCAGTCAGTCTATGTTATATACATATGGGATGATACTTCTGTCCCTTACTACTGCATTCCTTTGCCTAAATCTTTACTTTGTCTCTTCACTGCAGTTTGTCCACTGGTTTTCCCTGACATGAAGCATGTTTCCAAGGGTTGTGGGGATGGGATAAGTAACAAGACAGCCTGCTGTCATGAAATGGAAAGCTATGTGTCTCACTTGCAAAAGCAGAGCTTCATCACAAACTTGCAAGCTTTGGATTGTGCAGATACTTTGGCAGCCAAATTAAAACGAACAAATATTACTGAAGATGTTTATAGCCTGTGTCACATAAGCCTCAAGGATTTTTCCCTCCAAGGTTACCTTTTTTTCTCTACTCCAGTACTCCTGTTTATATGCAACAAAATTACACTCAAGTTCCCATGATATATTATATCTGTTAGTAATATTTATTTCCTCTTTGTGCCTGTGCCTTTCAACTTGTGTGGAAACTGATGATGTGGATGCTTCAGTTGGAAACCAAGGTAACAACTACACTGAAACATTATTTCCAGATATATGAATCCCCTTAGTTTAGATTTTTGGTTGAGATATGACTTGCTGCATTGTTCACCCTAAACAGCGGCTGGTTGTCTGTTGCCTAGCTTGCCTTCGGATGCTACATTTGATAGCACTTCTGGTATTAGTTTCCTTTGTGATCTAAATGACAATATCCCAGCTCCCTGGCCTTCCACCTCTCAGTCAACAACTTCATCATGCAATAAATGTATGTTTAGATAATAAATAACTTTGGGCAGCAACCTGCTATTTATATATTTATTTTTGCTGCTATTTCTTTGTGATCTTTTGATAATTCTACCTTCACTGGTACTGCAGCTGTCAACATCCCTGCTCTTCCTGCAGCAGCATCCGGTCAAAATTGTAAGAACCTGTTCAATTTCTCGTTTATCAGTAATATGCTAACTTCTTGTGATCGTTTAAGGTTTTGACTAGAATAACCGAATAAATGCTTGCCATAAACATTTAGGTTTTTAAAGAGATCTTAGTATCAGCTATATGTATCTTCACTAAAACATAAAGCAGATTAAAACCGTAACCTAATCTGATTTCTAAGATTTAAGAAGCAGTATCGCCATATCTTATGCATGGAATGATATCAGCATCTCCATTAGTTTGGTGCTTGCTCCTTACTGATTTTAAATGATCTGCAGGTCTCTACAGCCGTAATGTGCTGCTTTTCCTGTTTGTTGCTTTATCATTTCTCCGTATGATAGTCGCGTAATTATAAATGCTGCTTCCTTATTCCTACAACAAGAAGGATTTTTTTTGGGCAGGCATTACGCCAAAGGTTAACAATGACCAGATTGATGAACTCAATCGAAGGTGAAGTCCAACCAGTTTCTAATCTTGTTGATTCATGATTCTTATTTGCTTGTGTAATAAAATATTTGTATATAGGAAATTTAGAAAGCATAGGTTATACACTGTAACTTATTGAGGTTGGTATGTAAGCCAGGATTGCATTTGGAGGCTTTTTGTAATCACCCTTTCTTAGCTATAGGCATTTCATTCAGGAAGAAGATTCTTAAACAGTTAAACCTATTAACTTGTTAAGATCTGTCCCAAACCCATCTCTTTCACAGCATGCCCCATTCTCAGTAATGAGATCTTGATCTTGTTTTTTTGTTCATGGTAAAGTTCATGCATATATACTCGCTAGCACTAATAAAACCTGAATAGCACTTCAAGTATACTGCAGAGCAGATCGAATAAACATTCCAAAACATGATAATCGTAATCCCCACATTAATTTGTATATTGTTTGCAACCGGATTTTTATGCCATTGGAATGCATCAATCCAAAGCCTTACCAAATTTATTTTTAAGCTATGTTAATATTCATTTATTCGTTAAGTTCATTCTATTGGAGGTTCATTAGTTAAATTAGTATGCCTGTTACAATTTCAAGATATCTTCCAAAAAAATTGAAAGGTCAATTATCCGAGGTAAAATTAGGAGAGAAATTAACAAAAGTAAAAAGAAACTAAATATTTTTTGAGTGACAAATTAATCTCTATATTTACCCAAAAAAGAAGAAAGCTAATATGTCTCACAATATAAAAGTTTAGAAATTAACGGTTAATAAACAAATATCAGGGATTCATCGTTTCTTGTACCTACGGGTATTTTGTGCCTAGGATTTTTTGTGCCTTTGATAGGTTTATTATGAATTCTAATTTCCAATTCTATTATATTCTATTCTTTTTCTTGTAAATATGAGTGAACAGTGAGATTTTGTCCTTCTTTAATGTTATAATTCTCTTTCATAATTCATCCTATGACATCACCTAAGATAAGAGTTACGCAAAATCTAAAATTATTTGGGATAGAAGAGGAGGAGATTGTAGTATTGGAGGTGGAGGGTGTGAGGAACGGAGTCGAAATATGGTCTAAAAGTTTAATAGGGAGACTAATGGCGGATAGAAGGGTTAGCGGCTGGACAATGGAGGGAGAATTTGGAGTTATCTGGAATCAACCTGAGGGATTTAGAGTCAAAGTTCATGGAGAAAACATATTCTAATTTTTCTTTTCTAAGAAAGCAGATGTGATAAGGGTGGAAAGGGGATCTCCATGGCTGTTTAAGAATTATATGATTCACCTTAGAAAATGGCAACCAGGTATGGAAGTGAAACAGGAGGACTTTACTCAAATTTCAGTATGGATCCAAATGTGAGGAATGCTTGAATTTTGCAAAACAATAACGTCGGCCCGGAGGATAGGTAAAAAACTAGGGGAAGTAATGGAGGCTGATAAATTTTCCATGAGAGGCAAGGAGGACCGGATTATGAAAATAAGGGTTAATATGGATGTGACCAAGACACTATGTCAATCAATAAAAGTAGCTAGTCCGGATAATGCAGCTTTTGAAATTATGCTGAAGTATGAAAAATTGGGGATCTATTGTGATTTTTGCAGTTACATCGGGCATGAAACAAGGAACTGCGAAGAGTACCTGGAATTGTCTGTCAATTAGCAGAAAATTAAATAGAGACGGAATAGAGAGTTGAGAGTAGACCAGATTGGGTGGAGAGTGGAAGAGCAAAAGGAGAACTCACACCCAACCCCACGTGGAAAGGAAACTGGCTTCTCTCAACCTCATAATACTATACCAGTAAGCCTTCTAAAAAACCTTTCTAACCTATCATTCAATGACCATAATACCAACTGTATCCAGAATCCACCAAATTCTCAAATACACCTAAACCAAACTAACATTCTAAAACCATCAGCTCAGTATCATATCTCAAATCCACAGAAAAACCAAAACATTATTCTATACACTAGAACAGAACCGGTGTCAGGAGGTATGGAAGGTTTGATACGGATAAAAGAAGTAAGGGTGTTTCACGTAGGCAGCACGGAGATAGGTCTTAAAAGAAGTAGTAAACAACCAAAAATCAAACATTTGGCGAGAAATATGGAGGTGACGGAGGTAGGGAGTAAGATTGTTGGTGTTAATCGAAATTCGGAGCAACAAGATGAGTCTTTGAACGAAGAAGACTCTATTTCATCCATTAAATTTTATTCTGAAGGGCTTAAGGATGCCATCCCAAAAGCGGCACTCCAAGGTTCATAAAGATGATCATATGGAACTGTCGGGGTTTGGGAAACCCCTAACAGTTCACAACATCAAAGGATTATGTAGGACCTATTCCTTTGAAGTAGTATTCTTATGCGAGACCAAAAATACTACTTCGTTTGTGGAGAAACAAGGCAGAAAAGCAGATTTTCAGAGGTTTTATTGTGTTGAACCAAGAGGAATAGCAGGAGGGCTGGTATTAATGTAGAAGGAAGGTGAAGATATTAATATTATTCAGCATGATGATTTTTTTTATTCATTTCGCCTGGAGAGACAATGTGCAGAACAGAATTTGGGAGATTTTTGGAGTACATTTGCATAATGAGGAGGCCCAACGAAACGTCCAATACAATCAGATCTTAAGTATACTGGATACAGCTAGAAAAAGTATTCTGATTACTGGTGATTTTAATGTTATCTCAGCCTTTAGTAATAGGGGTGAGCACGGGTAGCGGGTACCCGATTACTCGTCCGAACCCAAACCGAACCAATTAAATTGGTTCTGGAACCAACGGGTGATCAGGTCCAATCCGAACCAAACCGATGACCTTTGCTAGTAATTGGTTCAGGTATCGGTTCTGGAGGTGCAAAACCCGAACCAACCCGCGAACCTGATCATATATTAATTAAATAGAAAAAATTAAAAAATATATGGCTTTTCTATTAGACAATGATTATTCACTATTAATATGTTTGGATTTTAATGAGTTTAGTTTTTAATATATTTGGTGTTTAACATGTTTGGATTATTTCTATTGATGTTACATGTTTATTGTACTTGTTGAATTTTTAAGATAAAAATTTGATTTTTTTAGGAATTTCAAAGTCATCGAGTACCCAATTACCCGAACCGAACCAATCCGTTCTTAATCGGTTTGGTTTAGTTCGGGTACATATACAAAAAATTGCAAATCCAAATCAAACCGAACCAATTACATTTTGATCAGTTCGGTTCTAATTTTACCATAAACCCGAACCAAACCAATTCGTGCTCACCCCTATTTAGTAAAAAAGAAGGAGGAAGAATGAAAACTATATCTTCTATTCAAGCTTTTCGAGACTTTATTAATGGAGGCAGCCTGGTTGATCTTGGATATGAAGGTAGTATGTTCACTTGGAGTAATAAACAGGCAGGAATTAACCTTATTCGAGAAAGATTGGATAGATGTTTGACTTCTATTCAGTGGAAACAGAATTACCCAAATAGCTCAGTGGTGCACTTAGATGACACAGGATCTGACCATAGACCTTTTTTATTTCCTCGTATAGAGGAGGTTTAAAACAAAGAGAATGTTCAGATTTCAGGAAAGATGGTGTGATAGTGAAGAAGCTAGGCATGTAGTGGCAAATTCATGGCATATGGAGGTTGAAGGTTCTCCGATGTTTGTATTATTCAGCAAGCTTAAACAATGTAGACACAATTTGGTGGCATGACACAAAAATTTGTCTACTAACTCGAAGAAAAATATTGCTGAATTGAACTCAAAACTGAATGCAGATAAGGATAAAGGTGCAGGGGCTGACACTACTATGATTCGGGTCTCAGAGGCGAAACTAGAAGATAAATATGAGAGGGAAGAAAGATTCTAGAAAGAAAAGGCCAGGTGCAGTGGTTGTAGTGGGGTGATAAGAACACAAAATTCTTTCATGCCAAATTTCGTATGTGGAGCAGCAAAAACAAGTTGCACAAATTGAAAAGTGATTCGAGTGAGGTTGGTACTCATCCAGAACAAATAGCTAGCTAATATTGCACAGTAATATTTTGAAAACCTATTTACTACTTCTAAACCAAAGGAACCGACTGAGGAGCTGGAGGGGTTGAATAGAAGGGTAGATAACAATATCAATCGAAGGCTAACTAGAGCAGTCTCGGATCAAGATATTAAAGATGCAGTTTTTTCTATTAATCCTCTCGCAGCACCTGGAGAGGATGGATTCACTTCAAAATTCCATCAGTTTTTCTGGGACACTATTCAAAGGGATGTTCTTAATACTGTTCATAGCTTCTTTGAGGGAGGGAAGATGCTCAGAGCCTTCAATCATACACACATATGCTTAATTTCTAAAGACCCCAACATTAGCAAAATGAACTAGATGAGGTCAATCAGTCTTAGTACTGTTTTTTATAAAATTATCTCTAAAATTCTTGTGCATAGATTATAATATACTATGAACAGAATTATTAGCGATAATCAAAGTGCGTTTATAAAGGGCCGGCTCATTAGTAATAATGTATTGATTGCTCACGAATTTATGCACTTCTTGAAGAATAAGAGGTTTGGGGATGAACAACTAGCGTTGAAAGTAGATATGAGTAAAGCCTACGACCGGGTTGAATGGAAATTCGTTTGGGCTATTTTGGAGAAATTGGATTTTTGTAGAAGGTGGGTGGAGTGGATGAAGGAATGTGTAACGACCGTTTCCTACTCTGTTGCTATGGGAGGATAACCTCATGGTTATTTTAAGCCATGTAGGAGATTGCGACAAGGCGACCCCCTTTTCCCCTATCTATTCTTATTCTGTGCAGAGGGACTCTCTCATCTGCTCCACAGAGGAGAACAGAGAAATGATATCACTGGAATTCGTTTGAACTACAGATGTCCTTACATTACTAATCTATTCTTTGCAGATGACTCAATTATATTCGGTAAGGCAACACCCCAAGTATGTGCTAACATAGCCAAGATCTTACAATCTTATAGTGAGGTGAGTGGACAAGTGGTTAATCTACAAAAGTCATCCTTATTTTTCAGCAAAAATACCAATCCTGAAACTTGAGAGACTTTATCTGATATTCTCAACATTCTCCATGTTGGGAACAAGATAAATACTTGGGTCTGTCCTCAGTGATACAGAGATCGAAGAAAGTAACTTTCAATTATATTAAGGATCGGGTGGCGAAGAAATTACAACATTGAAAAAAATCTCTCTTATCAGCCAGCGGTAGAGAAATATTGGTTAAAGCCGTAGCCACTGTCATTTCGATATATACGTTGAGGTGTTTCAAGCTATCTGAGACTTTTATAGAGGAAATACAGCATATGATAATAAGATTCTGGTGGGGACAAAAGGAGAATGAAAGAAGATAACACTGGATTGGTTGGGATATAATCTATAGACCTCATACTCAAGGGAAAAATTTCAAGGAGTTAAAAGCCTTTAATCTAGCTATGCTAGGAAAACAAGCCTTTAATCTAGCTATGCTCACTCTCTATTAAGCAAAGTTCTAAAAAGCAGATACTTTAAATACACTTCCTTTTTAACGGTAGAGACATGCTACAATCCGTTATGAGGGTGGCACAATATTTTGGAAGGGCGAAAAATTCTCGAAGAAGGCTGCCTATGGAGGATAGGATAAGGTGAAAAAGTCAGGGTCTTTGAGGATAGATGGTTAAAACATGTGGATCCTAGCTCAATTCACAACAATACTATTGCCAACAACCAAATTGAATGGGTCTCACAGCTAATAGATCACAACAAACAATGGCGAAGAGACATTATAGAAACAAAATTTCAACCAGACATTGCACAGATTATTCTACAAACTCTAACAAGCGAATGGAAAGATTTGCTAACCTGTCCAGCAGAACAAAATGGACAATATTCTGTTCAATCTAGTTACACCTATGCCTTTAGAATGCTCCATGATCCACTGGAACTGCTACCTGAAATTTGTCAGCAGAATCAAATGTGGCGAGCTCTTGGGAGGATCCAATGCCCTCCCAAAGTAAAAAAATTTCTCTGGCGTGCTCTTCACAATGGTCTCCCAATACGGTGGAATTTGAACCACCGATTCCCAACAGTTATGCCACAATGCCCTAGATGCCCAAATCCTTCTGAATTGATGACCCACTGCTTGGCCTCTTACTCTCAATCAAGACAGGTATGGTGTTTGGCAAAGATCCAACCATCAGAAATAGCAGGAGATAATGACATATTCTGGAAATGGTGGGTGTGTGTAAGTGAAAGGATGATGGGAGAAGATGGAAAAAACAGAAAAATAGCAAAAATGACTTTCACCCTCTGGCAAATCTAAAAAATGCGTAATATGAAGATTTTCGAAGACAAAAGCTTCTCACCTTTTGAAGTTTTCTTCGCAGCAGATAAGATGAAAGAGAAATTTACTACAAAGACATTACATGGATGAAGTAACTATTGAATTTTTAGTCTCAATTGCTTAAAATAAGTTAAGTGGGAATATCCTGTTTTAATTTTTTTATTATGCTGTCCAAAATTAGACCAACTCTATTTGTTGTTTAATCTTTCAATTAATAATATTATATTCTACTTTTAAAAAAAAAATATCAGGGATTAAAGTTACTATTTGAGAACTACTTTCGAGTTTTACTAAAACAAGAAAAAAGAACGCAAAGAACGGCGAATATGTTGAAAATTTCATGTCTTTGCTTTCTTCTCAACTTTACCCTTAAGTTGGAAGTTTGAACGAAGTATGAAGATAAGCATTCAGAACTTTGAAGTTTGAATTGTCACAGACTCACAGTAACTAGGTCTGGTCCCTTTCTAACGATCTATATCATACAGAATATAATTCATCTTTGAAGTGAGTTTTAGTTACATATTTCTAACAGTCAACACAGAAACAGAAAAATTCCAATAAGTCAATATATACATCTCAATGAAGTTATGAAACCACCAACACATCTATAATCATAAACCTGATAAACTAGATTCAATCCAACAAAAATCAATAAATTTTAATAAACTTTAAGTTGGCAACGTAACATAAATTGATCGAATTGATTTAGAAATAAAACACACACTTCTTGTAGTGTAATTTAATCTGAGAAAGAGAACAAAATATATTCTAATTTTTCGTTTTGTTTCTTTGTGAAGCACGGTGGTTTTTGTGCATGATTGAACTCTCTTCGATTTTTTGTATTTTACTATTTTGTGGTTACGCGTCACAATCTCATTAGTTATTACATACAAAAGAGACGTATGCAACAGGTTGGTGAGTTGCAATTCGCCACTGCTAGTGGATTTGCATGTGTTATGTGTACCAAAATTGAGAATAAAATTTTCTTTTCTTTTTTCTCAATTAATCCTATAAAGTGCGATTCAATATCAGATAAAAAAAATTATATAAGAATTTTTATATATAATTTAAGATCATATTTTATAAGATCCAATTTTTCTAAAAAATATGACATCTTTGTATGAGAAAAATTCAGAATGATTTCTGACAATTATTTTAAAAGATAATAAAATCATGATAAAAAATACCAATCTGACTTTTGAGCTTTATTTTTATGAGACTGATTAGTCTTTGTATAAAAAAAATCAAGCTAATCAGTCCAAAAAAAATATTAGAATCAGATTGGGTGTTTTTTTTTTAGAACTTCGTTCTTTCGAAATAATTATCAAAAGTCGGATGTGATATTCACTCTTTTTGTATTTAGGCACTCTATACACATATTTAATGTGTGTAGAGCACTCTATATATATTTTAAAAATTTAAACTTTTTAAAATGAGAAAATTAATAAAATAATAAAATAAAAAAATCAATTGTCATTAATTTTATAATTTTAATGAAATATGTATATTATTATTTTAATTTAAAAATAATTAATTTTTTATTTTATCACTTCACCAATATTTTTATTTTAAAATATCTTAGTTTATATTTTAATGAAAGATTTATTCATGTGAAAATAACTAGCTATAGACAGCTAAGAGTTATTAACAAAGTAAAGGACTAAGTACTGATATTCATCGACAAAACATTATTGAAAAAAAAAATCATTAGATTAACAATTTAAATACCTAATATTAAGAGGTGTTTGTGGTGTGGTTTAGATCGGTTTTGAGTTAAAATTTATTTAATTTAAATACTAATTTTACTTATAATGCTATTTGGATTGAATGATATTTTTAGAAAAATCCTAGTGAATTTGCGAATTTGTTAATTAAAAAAATTAAATATATATAACAAGTCTCAACATCAAATTTTAAATAATTAATAATAACATAACAAATTTTAATAATATCTTAAAAATCAATGATAAGATAATAATAAAAATGAAATTATAGATTAGTTAAAATAAATAAATAAATTGTATTTTGAACATAAAATATTTATTAAATAATAATAATTTATGAATAATATAAAAATTTATAACAAATAAAATATATTATAAATAAAATTATAAATAATAAAATAATAATATTATACGCAATTTCAATTGAATTTAATCGGTTTAATTTAAAATTTGATCTCATTCATGTAATTTTCAAAAGATAAAATTCAATTAAATTCAAAATTAGTGTATTTTAATCGATTTTCGATTTAAATTAGATTGGATAAATAATTTAATTTAGATCAATTTAAATTTAAACATTTCAAATTAAAATCTATATGATCATAATGTGAAGTTCAGTTTAATAACTCAATGTTATGAATTTCCTATTGAGAAAATCTAAGCGCCACAATTTTCATTTATTAATATATATATACACACTAATATTTAAATATTTTCCAAGCATATATACTTGCACAAATGAAGATCAACTTAAATTCGACATTAAAACTTAACAGGAAAAATTAAACCCACAAATGTGTCTCCAAAGTCCAACCGTTTATATAAGGCAGAGATATAGCATATCTGTCATGGGAGATTTTTTGGTGCTATAAATTTTTTATCTAAATTACTTAAAAATAGAAATAAGAAAATGTGAGACTCACCTTTTTATTTTTAAATTTTATGACAAAAAATTTAAGCATCATGGAAAGAACCGTCTATCATGTATGAATTGCACTCATCAATTTATCTTTTGCATCTATCATTAATTAATAGCTAAAATAGGACAGGTTGACAGTAAGTCAATTACACATTGTAAATCGGTTTTGTTATGTACTCGTGTTACTCGTGAGTAGAGGTAGCCATTTCTCATACTTGTTTCAAATCTTCTTAATATGAATAGTTTAAATATTATTTAAAATATATTAGTTTATATTTTTAATTTGTTTTAATTTAATTTAATATATTTTAATTTTATTTATTTAATTATTAAATTGAATCTTATATTTATAAATTTTAAGATTTTTTTATTTTAACCTAATAAAAGATTATAAATATTTCATAAACTAGGATAGTCATAGTATAAAATGATTTAGAGATTTTAAAATTTTTTTTAGTTTCATGATAAAATTATGATGTGGACAATTAAATTTGAGGAGCCCCTCTCTTATTGCATTAAGAAATTAGGTAGAAGGTTGAGGAATTCCTTCGAATCAATTCTCAAACTATGGCGTTGACAAGCTAGGTTGAGGAATCTCTTTCTTGTTGCGTTAAAAAATTGGGTAGAAAGTATAATGATTCTCTTTGTACTCAATTTCAACCCATTCTTTTTGTTTTTATTTCAATTACAATTTATCTTTTCTATTCAATTTTAATTCTTATATTATTTATCCTGTTATTTCTTTATCATGTGGTATCAGAGCTCAGGTATTAGATTAATTCTTATTAATCTATATCTAATTTTCTTTTATCATAAAAAAAGTGTCTGTCGCGTCTTTCTTTAAGTTCTTGTGTTCTTATTTTTCATTTGCGTTTTATTATTGTTTAAAAAAACATAAAATGTAAAAAAAAAGAGAAAAAATACAAAAAAAAGAAAAACAAAAACAAAAAGAAAAAATAATTATGTTCTTATAATTATTGTCCTTTTCATATACTACTTTTTTCACCTACACGATTCGAGGACGAATCTTTTTTGAAGAGGAGAAGAATGATACGTACTTCAAATGTTCGTGATATGAAAATTTTAAATGTTATTTAGAGGATATTAGTTTACATTTTTAGAATGTTTTAATTTAATTTGATATATTTTGATTTTGTTTATTTAATTACTAGATTGGATTCATGGGTTTTAGGGTTTTCTTTGTTTTAATCTCATAAGAGTTTATAAATACCTCATAAACTAGGGTAGTCGTAGTATAGAATAATTTAGAGGTTTTAAAACCCTTTTTGGTTTCGTGATGAAACCATGGTGTGCACAATTGAGGTTGAAGAGTCCCTCTCTTGTTGCATCAGCGAATTGGTTAGAAAGTTGAGGAGTCCCTTCGAATCAATTCCCAAACTATGACGTTCACAAGTTAGATTGAGAAGTCCCTTTCTTGTTGCGTCAAGAAATTGGGTAGAAGTAGAGTGATTCTCTTTGTACTCAATTTTAGTCTATCTTTTTTATTTTTATTTCAATTACAACTTATCTTTTCTATTTAATTTCAATTATTGTCTTGTTTAGCCTTTTATCTTTTTATCATTTGGTATCAAAGCTCAGGTATTAGATTAGTTCTTATTAATCTATATTTGTGCTTCTTTTATCATAAAAAAAAGTTCTGTCGCGTCTTTCTTTAAGTTCTTGTGTTTTTGTTTTGGTTTACGTTTCATTATTGTTTTGCATTATTGTTGATTTTATTGCTTAAAAAATAAAAAAATATATAGTGCAAAAAAAAGCAAAACGAAAAAAAAAAGAAAAATATATGCAAAAAGTGAAAAAATTATCTTTCTTATAATTGTTGTCCTTTTTATATACTAGTTTTTTACCTACAAGATTTGAGGACGAATCTTTTTTGAAGAGGAGGAGAATGATACGTGCTTCAAATGTTCGTGAGAGTTCAAGTGTTATTTAAAAGATATTAGTTTACATTTTTAGAATGTTTTAATTTAATTTGATATATTTTGATTTTATTTATTTAATTACTAGATTAGGTCTTATGTTTATGGGCTTTAAGATTTTCTTTGTTTTAACCTAATAAGAGACCATAAGTACCTCCTTAGCTTTTATAGCAGTAGTATTAAATGATTTAGAAGTTTGAAAACCACTTTTTGGTTTCGTGATGAAACCATGGTGTGGACAATTGAGGTTGAGAAGTCTCTCTCTTGGAAAATTGAGTAGAAGGTTGAGGAGTCTCTTCGATTCAATTCTCAAACTATGGCGTTGACAAGTTAGGTTGAGGAGTCCCTTTCTTGTTGCGTCAAGAAATTGGGTAGAAGTAGAATAATTCTCTTTGTACTCAATTTCAATCATTCCTTTTTGTTTCTATTTCAATTTTAATGTATTTTTTTATTCAGTTTAAATCTTTATTTTTTTGTTTATTTATTTCTTTATCAATTTCTCTCGGCGAGGAGATCATTTATACAAATTTACTCGTCGAAAAATAATTTTGGAGGTGATTTTCCTCCTGCGGAAACAAAAGACGGAAACCCGTATAAATAAATGGAGGTAAAAATGGAAATAAAAATTTTCGTCCCATAAAAACTCGTATAATACTCATATAAAGAAAATAACTAAACTGTCCTTAATATA
>NC_029775.3:4387112-4400598 GCF_000817695.3 Arachis duranensis | reverse complement strand
TTCCCTTCACCGCCGCGCTCTCCCTTTGCACTGCTTCTCCCTCTCAAAGCCGCTGGCATCGCAGTAGTCATTGCGTCGCGCGCCTGAGGAGAAGAGAACCGTCGCTGCTTCATCACTGTCCCGAGGAGAGGGAGTTGTCTTCACGCTGCACGCCTGAAGACAAGGAGAACCGTCGCAGTTTTTGTTACAGTCCAAAGGAGAGTTGTCTTTATCGCCGCCGTTCATAAGAGAGCTACTTTCATCGTCGTCCAGAGAAGAGTCATCCTTTGTCGCCATTAGAGGAGAGTTGCTGCCGCTCACCTTCTTCCTCTCATTATGTCGCTCACTGCTTCCTACTCAAAGTTTTGCTGCCTCCGCCTTTGATCCACTCTCTGTTCTGCCATCGCTCACTAATTTTAATGTATGTTTTGATTTTAAATTGATGAAATTGTTATGATTTGAATTCTATTAATGTGAAATTAGATTTAGGTTAGAGTTTGAATTCTGTTAATGGATAAATTTAGATTTAGAGATAAATTTTGTTGTTGTAATATTGGATTTAAGGTTTGGAGTTTGAATTCTTACTAAAAATTTGGGACATTGAATTATAATCCTGAGTTTAGGATTTGGACTATTTTAAATGTTAATTATATTTTATTTTTTAATTTATCTATTTTTTTAATTTTTTATTTTTTTTTTAAAAATCTGCAAATATTCGCGGAGATCTCGATATCCGGTAGATACAAAGTCCTCGTTATCCGGGATAGAAATAGGAATGGAATATGGGTGGCAGCCTGGCAGGACGGGAAGAGAGGCATGTCCCTGACCTATGAGATTTTTTACCATCCCCTACTCGTACTAGTGCATTTAATTTTTTAGATATAGATAAAATTTTAGTGTAACAATTAATTATTGGATTTTGTGATATTTTTTAAAGTTATCGAGAATAATTCGTCCTCATAAATTAAAAAAAATGCTATAAAATCTAATAACTAAATATTACACCAAAATTTTTTTTAATATTCAAAAGAATTAGTCGTTACTAATGTTCTATAGGAGATAATAAACAAAAATATATAAAACATATTTTTATTTTTTTAAAAGATAAAGATAATAATTTTTGTTATGAAAATTGTATATTCTTATTCTTTTTAAAAAAATTAATAAAATTATATATATACATATGAATGATGCATCGCACGAGCAGCATGTGTGATCTCATTTATATTCCCCTTGTGTTTGTGATCTCTACTCTCCAGAGAGCACAGTAGAGCAGAGATAGATGGCGGAGTCCCAAAATAACAACCAACTGAATGAACATCTCTTAAACCGGGGCAGCCACCCTGCAGAGGCGGCACACACCGTGGAGTCTCGTCGCCTTGAAGAGGTGCTGTCAAACGCAGAGCTACCCTTGTGGAAGAGGCTTCCATCTGCCACGTGGATGGAGCTGAAGCTACTGTTCCCACTGGCGGGACCCGCCATACTGGTGTACTTCATCAACAACCTGATGTCCAACGCCACTCGTGCCTTTGCTGGCCACCTTGGCAATCTCGAGCTCGCAGCAGCAAACCTTGGCAACAGTGGAGTTCAACTCTTCGCTTATGGCCTTATGGTATACCCTACCACATACATACATCTTTAATTCTATGCTATATTTATGCTTCCCACTAATTAATTATCATTCTATGTACAAACAAAATTTAACTTTTCACAAATAAACTATATTATACATTCACTTCATGCCAGAACGAAATCTAAACAATAAATTAAAGTTTGTAGAATTTTAGATCTTACATCAAGTGTTATATACCTGAAAAGATTAAAGTGTTCAGTATAAACACTTGATGATTTTATATCTAAATTACATTTCTTTTCTAAAGAAAGAGAATGTTTCATCATATCGTCTAAATTATTGAGGGGAGGCCGTATGCACAATCGAGGGTTCTGATGGGAAAATGATCCTTCTTGTAATTCTTCGATATGCAGTTCATTATATACTTAATCATCATTTTTTTATATATATTTAAAAGAATATTAAAGAGTCAGCAAAATTTATTGTTTTTAGAGAATAATTAATTATTAATATTTAAAAATATAGACTAGAAGTATGCTATTGAATTAATAGACTAAAAAAATTAGATCGATAATTAAAAATACTAACAAAAAACAATAATTACTTTGGTCTAGAAGTGTCTTTATAGGTGGTCTTACCTGCCATCTAACCAACAAATCGCACGCATAGCTTCTTTTGTAGGAAGTTCACATTCAGGTTCCATTAACACCTTAAGTATCTCATCATCAACCGACCATCCAAACTCACTAACACTCAATATAATATCTCTATCTAAACCTTATCTGTTAAAAATAATTTTATATTTTTATATTTTTGTTTTAATATCCTATACTTGTGAACAAACACGGTCTTATATACATGTTAATTTGTTAATTTAATGGTTGTTCTTTTAGGTTATGTTTGTTTATAAAGACAGGAGACTGAAATAAGAACACAAATACACAAAATCGTATTTAACAGAAAATAGACATAAATAAAAACAATGTGTCCAGAAATACTAAATTAATATATTTTATGTTCATTCTGACAAAAAATACAAAAATACTAATAAAAAATACAACTTATTTTTTATTTTTTTATTATTCTTGTTAAATTTTTATAATTATATTTTTTTATTATATTTTTTGTCTCAGATTTTTTAAATAAAAAATAAAAAAATTAAATTTTTACCATTTATTTTAATTTATTATCAATAAAATATAATAATACAAAATTTTATATTTTTATTTTTTATATCTTATTTTTATTTTTAGTGTTTTATTTTATTCTGTTATCAAAATAAATGCAGCCGTATGCATGAGGCATATGAGAAATCGTATTTTTTACTATACAACACTAGTAAGTCTAGTATATGTAGTCCAAGATGCTGCCATTTAATATTTATGGCTAGACTATTATGAACATAAATTTAATTTGTTCTGTCCAATTAAATACCAAGCTAGCCTCTGCCATTATTTATTCCCTACTGTACTAATAATTATTTCCCCTATGAGATATTAATTTGTTACATTTTTTCTTAGACAGAATGAATTAATAATGTGCATTTCAAAGGTGGAAACTCACCTGCAACTGCAGGTGAAGTTGCTTTTGGATCGTTGACACGAGTTACTGTATGGTTTAAAAAAAACAGATTTATTTTATACAAATGATTTATTTAAAAAAAACGATTTGAATAGATCAAATAACTACTTTTAAAATAATTTAAATTCTTTCTACGTGTTATTCCTAAATTCCTAACAGATGAATTTGATATGTTCTTTTTTTTCATTTATATTGACTAATTTTTCTTTAAATTTATCTGAAACTTTTTTTTATTTAATTTTTGTCAAATATATGTATACAAATTGTTTAAAAAAGTAAAATTTAGTATTCTGAAAAAGAAACAAAATTTACGCTTTTGTTTTATTTCCCATAACTTACATTTTCAGTTGCTTTTAAATTAAGCTGTAAACAGATTTTAAATTAAACTATAAAAATATGTTCAATTGTAAATTTATCGTTAAATTAAATTTTATGGTAATCAATCAATTAACTTTTATTTTACTAATAAACTATTTTCATGCAAATTATTGTTGATTTTTCAATATTATTCTATAAATAAATTATTTTTTTAAGATAATAAGACTATAATTTACTTTGTCTAGAAATTATGATTTCACTGTCATGCACGTTTTTGTGTTTTTACTTATCAACTAGAATTTATTTTTTAATGAAATTAGAATTTATTTTCAATAAAACAAAAGTATCTAATCAAAATATTAATTTGGTCTCCTTAAATAATTGAACATAATATTATTAATTTTGTCTACAACAAAAATTTTTAATAAATTTTTTCAAAATAAAATTGATTCAAAAATAGACAAAAAAACAACTAATGAAAATATTTATTTTGACAATGCCATCAAGAATAGGATAGCCATAGAAAAAATTCAACCAAATAAAAAGGACCTAACTCATACCATTAAACTGCCATCATATCATCACAATAAACTATAACATCACCAACTAAAGAGACATATAACAAATACGAAAGAGATCATGCCAAAATTTCAACAATGCTCGTGCTATTAACTAGTCTACGTTATACCATAATTACATTTTTGTCATCCATCACATGAAATTGCCATGAATTATCTTGGTATTTATGATCTTGAACATCAAAATGGTGTGATGACATAAACATGTACGTATTTATTAAATAATTTTCATCATTCACAGAGGAATGAATAAAAACATAAATTAAGAAATACATTTGAAATAATAAATTTGATTAAGAAATATAAATAAAAGGAACATACCTAATTGAAAGTTTCATATTAATTCTGAAAAAGGGTTTGAAAGAGAACGAATTTTACGTGCGAAACGAAGAAGAAGGGAATAAAAGTAACTGCTTGGTCCAATTCAAACCGATTTTTTTAAATAAACCATTTATATAAAATAAACCGATGAAAAAAAATAAAAATAAAAATAAAAATTTATATATAGTTATTTTTGTATAAAATTAATAATTAAAAATTATTAACTTTATAAAAGATTATAAGTAAATTTTTACTAAAATAAATTACTGACAAAATAAAAAAAGATATTAATACAGTTACCTAGATTTTTTTTTTTTTTGAGAAAGGTTAGAATGCCATGAAATAGTATTTCTCTTTTTTCTTTACCCCACTCACAGAACTGTACCGTGGTTATTTATGCAGTTGGGTATGGGAAGTGCCGTAGAAACCTTATGTGGACAAGCCTACGGTGCCAACAAATACGAAATGTTAGGTATATACATGCAAAGAGCCACCATTGTATTAACCCTAACCGGAATCCCCTTAACACTGGTCTACATCTTCTGCAAACAAATCTTGCTCTTCATAGGAGAGCCACCATCACTGGCATCCGCCGCAGCAGTATTCGTCTACGGCTTAATCCCTCAGATCTACGCCTACGCCATCAACTTCCCCATTCAGAAGTTCTTACAAGCTCAAAGCATAGTCTCACCAAGCACATACATATCAGCGGTAACGCTGGTTCTTCACATGTTGCTGAGTTGGGTGGTGATCTACAAGCTAGGGTTTGGGCTAATTGGGGCTTCTTTGGTTCTGAGCCTGTCGTGGTGGATCATAGTGGTGGCGCAGTTTGTGTACATTGTGCGTGCACCCGAGTGTAGGCACACTTGGACTGGTTTTAGCGTTGAGGCGTTTAATGGGTTGTGGGAGTTTTTGAAGCTGTCGGCGGCGTCAGCGGTGATGCTGTGCTTGGAGACATGGTACTTTCAGGTTTTGGTGATCATCACTGGCCTTCTTGAGAACCCTCAGCTTGCTCTTGATGCAATCTCAGTCTGGTGAGTCCTGCTCCTTAGTTTACTCTCTAGCTATGATCTATGTTTACTTTTTAAAAAAGACTTTAAAATTCACGTGCATCTATCTCGGTATGAAATTAATAGTTAAAAATTATAAAACCATAATTTAGTTATTTTATCAAATTATCGGAGAATTATAGTTATTAACTTTTTATAAAAATAACTACACATAAACTTTTACCTAAACGACTGCTTAGTGAGTGGTGCATGCAGCATGGCAATAACAGGGCTGATGCTGCAGGGTGGAATTGGATTTAATGCGGCTGCAAGGTGAATAGTGCATATATAGCATACGTACAAATACATAAAAGTGGATACTCACACGATGACATCTTCACATAAAAATAGCATTGTACACAATTAAATGAATTGATATGTTTGACTAAATATATTTGATTAACCATCAAAGAATTCACAATGTTATCTTCTTTCATCATGTGAGTATTCCTCGTACATAAATGCGTTAAGAGAAGAAATAATAAATTGAAATGGTGCAGTGTTCGAGTAAGCAACGAGTTGGGGGCAGGGAATGGTCGAGCAGCAGCATTCTCAGTAGTAGTAGTGAACATAGTATCGTTTGTGATAGCGGTGGTTGAAGCAGTAGTGGTGCTAGCACTTCGTAATGTAGTAAGCTACGCATTCACGGAGGGGGAAACAGTGGCCAACGCAGTCTCGGACCTCTGTCCCTTCTTGGCAATCACTCTCGTTCTCAATGGCGTTCAACCCGTTCTTTCCGGTATAACTAACTAACTAACTAATTACTTTTCATATAACAAATAAGAGAGAAATCATGTTTATTGCGTGCGTGTTTGATTCACGTGATAGGAGTGGCGGTTGGGTGTGGGTGGCAGGCAGTTGTGGCATATATAAATGTGGGATGCTATTACGGGGTGGGGATCCCATTGGGTTGTCTCCTGGGCTTCAAGTTCGACTTTGGTGTTAAGGTATCACATTTCTAAGCCTCTAGGAAGAAAACACGTACTAAAGATTATATCAATTTAATAAATTACACTAAATATAAGGAGACATACTAATTTTTTTTAAATAAATTATATTTTAATCCAATTTTTGGTAAGTCTACTTAGAAAATTAAAATTTGTATTTCTTTTAAATATAGTGATTTTACGCTCAGTGAAATTTTTTAAACAATTTTTTTTTATGAATGGCAAATGATTAAGAGAATGTTAAAATGATTTAGATATTAATATTTTCTTTTATATGTGTCTTGTGAATAATGTTTTAAATATAACAACAAAAATATAAAATTGATTTAGAGATTAATTTTTTATATATAGTTTTTAAATAGTTCTTTAAATATACCAACAAAAGAGTGGATTTAAATATATGAATCATTTCTCATTTATAAAAAAAATTATACTTTATCAAACTAAGATCACTTTTGAAAAGACAAAATATCATTTTTTTTAAAGATTGTTTTATAAAAACTTGATTTTTTGAGAATCAAAATTATTGTTTAGTCTAAAGAAAATCTATTATAGCTATAATAATGGTATAAGATTTACGAATTAAGAAAATAAAATTGTATAAAAATTGTCATTGATGATATATAGGGAATATGGTCTGGTATGATTGGGGGGACATTGATGCAGACGCTCATTTTATTGTGGATCACATTTCGCACTGATTGGGATCAAGAGGTATGTAATTAATTTAATATCATATTATTATTAAAAAAAATTTAAAAAGTCAGTATTTTTATTAAAATTTGGTTAGCATTTAACCAACAAAATAAAAGTGAATAATATCACATCATTAAATATAATTTTATATCATTAAAAATATTATTAATAGCTAATTAATTATTACAAATTATAAAATTTGTTCACTCCCTAACACTATTCTTATTATAATGATATATTAATACTCTTGTTCGTTTAAAGTTTAGAAATTCAGATGACTTAGTTTACATTATTAGTTAATAGTAAAAATCCACATTTGACATGATTTCATTTCATAAAATTTTAAATAAAGAAGATTCATTTTCAATGTATATTCATCTATGGTCTATGTAATATTATTGCAACCAATAAAATAGTCCATCCACTTATATTGACTAAAATCGACTAGCATATGAATTATTATTGCATGATATTTATAGCACGTGATACACTAATATTAAATTTGTCATCTTTTGATTTAGACTGTGGAGCGATACGTAGACTTTAATTTAGGATATATATAAATATATATATATATATATAATTATTATCTAATTATGACATTATTAAAAATATTATATATATGAATATGTGGTGTGAAATATGATGAATGCAGGTAAATACAGCCAAAAAACGACTGAACAAGTGGGAACAAAAAAAGAAAACTAAGAATCAAAGCTGATAAATATGTGGATGATACTAGCATACATATTGAATTCTTATGGTACGGTTCTTGGCCCAAATGTTAGTGGGATACTGTAACGAGTATAATTGGACCATACTAAAAATATTAGATCAATAGACCATTAAATTTTGTCACTTTGTACTATTTGAGTTGTACTTTTTTAATATTTTTAGTCTAATTCTACAAATAATATGTACCTACTTATTTATAAATGCTTGTAATTAATCACAAAAAAATGCATGTAATTAATAAGATCCATTAAGCTTGAATTTTTTTGAAGTAACACCCATCAAATGTCATAAAAAAAAAAGAAGATGAAGCTGAAATAAAGCGCTTTTCAAATAATGTGGAGAGCATTCATACTCAAATTTATGATTTTTAATATTTTTTTAAAAAGAATATATAAATCTAACAGTCAAATTTATGTTTAAATATATAAATCGGACCTTAGGTTTTGTATTTCAAATAAAATTGAACCTCCAATTTATTTATCATCTTCATCACACCACAAATCGAATCCTTAAGTTTTGTATTGCAGATAAAAATGAGCCTCTAATTTACAAATTCTAATTAAAAAAAAATTATATCCATAAAAAATAAGCTATAGCTCTATATCCAAGGATTTTGTTTCGGTGGTTTGCTAAATTAAGAAACTGGTATTTTTAAAACTTTTAATGTAATCAATGTGGCTCCAGCAATATACTTCCGCTCTATTTTTGTGTAATGCCTTTGAAAAAAGTAAGTTTTAAAAATTTTCAACAATAATATTTCTAATTCCTAAAGGGCATTTTAAAGAAGAGAACAAATTAAATGCTTTATTAACCTGTGCTAACTTGGATGATTCATAAAATTAATATTTTGATCTTGCCAAAATTTTTAAATGGGCTGTATTTGATGGAAGTGGAGGATATAATTCAGCATGACACCTGTTCATACCCTGGCCCAATGTCAAAGGTCCAGGTCCAAATAAAAGGCCTAATCTAAAGAATTAAGCCTAGCTAAGTACCGACCTTCAAGTAAGAAGTCGGTATCAGCCACGACTCGCTCTAAAGAAGTCGGACTTGAGATTAACTGGCAGATAAACACTCATTCAAATGAGTAATCGCCCCTAAAATCTCTCTAACCGCTTCATAAAGCCATATCTAAACCGCCCCCAAGATAATGGAACGGTTAACACCCTAAAGATACGGCACTACTCCAACGGTGGTTATTGGCTCACCACTATAAATACACTGACACCCCTCAGGTATCTCTAAGCCCAATACTCCCTAGACCTGCTCACACTCTTGCTAACTTAGGTATCGGAGTGTCTTTGCAGGTACCACCCCCCATTCATTCACTCACACAAGTCGGAAGGAGGCTCCAGTGTGCGATCTAGCTCGGACCTCATCATCTTTCGGACGATTGGGCCATCCCACGCCATCTATTCTATTAATCTCCGGTTACCCACCGTAACATTGGCGCCGTTGCCGGGGACTCGAGAGATCATCCATTGATGGCGGACAGATCCCACGAAGAAGGCCATGTGGAAACAGATTCCGAACAAGAGAATCTGGACATGAGTAATAACGATGCGGATCTAGCCCTACACCAGGAAGTTAATAATCAACATAGAGAAGGCACCTCCGGAGTGAAGAACCCGAAGGTAAATTCCTCAGATGGGCGCGAATCAGAAAAAGGCGGACCATACCACGTAGCTGAACTAATGGGATTAGTACACAGCCGCCTGGAACAATTAGAACAAGAGCGGGAGAAGCAAAAGGAAACTGAAAAGTACCTCAAAGAGGAGATGGAGCGGCGAAAAGAGTTAGAAAGAAAACTCTTACAGCTAGAATCTTCCCTCAAGAATCACAACTCCCGCCACGAACAAGAAGAACAACTCTTGGGCGGAGAAGATCCTTTCAGCGAGGACATAATGAGGACAAAAGTTCCGAGGAACTTCAAAAACCCTGATATGGACCTCTACGATGGATCCACGGACCCAAAGCATCATCTAAGCAATTTCAAAAGTCGGATGTATCTAGCTGATGCTTCCGACGCTACTCGATGCAAAGCTTTCCCGACCACTTTATCAAAAGCGGCGATGAAGTGGTTCGATAGCCTTCCCCCAAGATCGATCACTAGCTTTGAAGACCTCTCAAAGAAGTTTTTGATGAGGTTCTCAATTCAGAAAGACAAGGAAAAACATGCACCGAGCCTCCTGGGAATAAAACAGGTGTTCAATAAAGCTTGTTTGGAGATCCAAGACTTGCCCACAGAGGCGGTCATAATGGGGTTAGTCAATGGGCTCAGAGAAGGTCCCTTCTCGCAGTCCATATCTAAAAGACATCCCGTTTCTCTAAGTGATGTACAAGAAAGAGCTGAAAAGTACATCAATATGGAAGAAAACGCCAAGTTAAGAGACTTGAGTTGGCGATCTGGACCCCCTCCCTCAATTAAAGAGAGGGAGAAGGAAGCCAAGAAAAAGGAAGAACTCGGTCTCGAGAGGCCCAGGAAATATCACTCTTATACTCCTCTAAAAACTTCTATAGTGGATGTATACAGAGAGATTTGCCACACTGAAATGCTGCCACCCCCTAGACCTATTAAAAATAAAAAGGGGGGAGTCGCAGCGATTATTGTGAGTACCACAAAATATATGGTCACTCCAGTAACGACTGTTACGACCTTAAGAATGTGATAGAAAAGCTGGCTAGAGAAGGTCGGCTCGATAGATATCTCATGGAAAGGTCGGACAATCACGGAAAGAGAAAGCGAGAAGATATGGCTAGAAGAGACCCACCGCCGCAGACTCCAGAGAGACATATCCATATGAACTCAGGAGGATTTGCGGGAGGGGGGCTCACTAAATCCTCTCGCAAAAGACATCTCAAAAGAGTCTATCAAGTCGGGGAAGAGTCACCCGACCTCCCCACTATTTCGTTCACAAAAGAAGATGGGCAAGGGATAATCCCCGGGCACGACGATCCCGTGGTGATAACTATGATCCTAGCCAATGTCCATCTCCACCGAACTCTAGTGGACCAAGGAAGCTCGGCGGACATTCTCTTCAAACCTACTTTCGACAAGCTTGGGTTAGATGAGAAAGAATTGAGAGCCTACCCCGACACCCTATATGGATTAGGGAACACGCCAATAAAACCACTAGGATTTTTACCCCTTCACACCACTTTCGGAAAAGGGAAAAAAATCAAAGACTCTGAATATAGACTTCATAGTCATTGATGAAGGGTCAGCCTATAATGCCTTAATTGGCAGGACTACCCTTAATCGGCTCGGAGCAGTGGTATCCACTCCCCACCTCTGCATGAAATTTCCGACCTCAGCGGGAATAGCAACGGTGAGAGGAGACCAAAAATTGGCAAGGAAATGCTACAACGAAAGCCTAAATCTGAGAGGAAAAGGCAAAGAAGTCCACACTATAGAGCTCGGTGGCACAAGGGCCAGAGAAGAGCTGCGACCTCAACCGGGAGGAAAAACCGAGGAGATACAAGTCGATGGAGAGGAAGGAAAAAACACTTACATAGGAGCCAACCTGGGGGAGACCCTAAAACAAGGGTTGGCTAAACTCCTAAAAGCTAATTCCAACCTCTTCGCTTGGAAGGCTTCCGACATGCCTGGGATTGATCCCAAGCTCATGTCCCACAAACTCTCGGTTTACCCAGGGTCCCGACCTGTACAACAAAGAAGGCGCAAGCTCAGCACAGAGCGAGCCCTAATAGTAGAAGAGCAAGTACAGGCGCTCCGGGAGGCCGGCTTCATTAGAGAGGTCAAGTACCCAACATGGCTAACCAATGTAGTGCTAGTCAAAAAACAGAATGGTAAATGGAGAATGTGCGTCGACTATACCGACCTAAATAAGGCATGTCCTAAGGACCCTTATCCCCTACCAAGTATTGATACCCTAGTGGACTCCAGTTCGGGGTACCAATACTTGTCGTTCATGGACGCCTACTCGGGATATAACCAAATCCCGATGTATGAGCCAGACCAGGAGAAAACATCATTCATCACACCCAATGCCAACTATTGCTACGTGGTCATGCCATTCGGATTAAAGAATGCAGGCGCCACATATCAAAGGTTGATGAATAAAGTGTTTTCCCCCCACCTGGGGAGCCTAATGGAAGTATATGTCGACGACATGCTAGTAAAAACCAAGGAATAAGTCGACCTCTTATCCGACCTCTCACAAGTCTTTGACATCATAAGGTTGCATGGGATGAGACTAAATCCTGCAAAATGCGCCTTCGCGGTGGAAGCAGGAAAATTTCTAGGATTTATGCTAACACAAAGAGGGATTGAGGCCAATCCCGACAAATGTAGACCCATCCTAGAAATGAAAAGTCCGACTTGTTTGAGAGAAGTCCAGCAGCTCAATGGCCGGCTTGCAGCCCTCTCCAGATTTTTGGCAGGATCGGCACTAAAATCCCTTCCACTATTTTCCTTATTAAGAAAGGGATGCCCATTCGAATGGACTCCGGAATGCGAGGAGGCGTTCCAAGAGTTCAAAAGGTTTTTAAGCCAACCTCCTATCCTAACCCGACCAGTACAAGGAAAAGACCTCGTTCTGTACTTATCCGTAGCAAACAGGGCTGTCTCATCGGCCCTGATAAAAGAAGACGAGGTCGGACAACACCCAGTCTACTTTATCAGTAAGGTCCTACAAGGCCCTAAACTAAGGTACCACAAACTAGAAAAGTTTGCCTACTCCTTAGTAATAGCCTCGCGAAGGCTACGACCTTATTTTCAAGCTCACACAATAAGAGTCCGTACGAACCAACCCATGAAGCAAATCCTTCAAAAGACGGATGTTGCAGGGAGAATGGTTCAATGGGCAATAGAGCTCTCCGAGTTCGACTTAAGATACGAAACTCGGACAGTAATTAAAGCCCAGTGCCTCGCCGACTTCGTTGCAGAATACGCATGGGATCAAGAGGAAAAACCGACTACATGGGAACTCTATGTAGACGGATCCTCCAACAAAGCGGGAAGCGGCGCAGGCATAATATTAGTAGATGAAAGAGGAACCCAAATAGAGGTTTCCTTAAAATTTGAATTTCCGGCTTCAAATAATCAGGCAGAATATGAAGCCTTGATAGCCGAACTAAAATTGGCAGAAGAAGTCGGTGCTACAAAAGTGATGATATACAGCGACTCACAGGTGGTGACCTCCCAAATAAGTGGAGAATATCAGGCAAATGACCCTAATATGAAGAGGTATTTGGAAAAAAACTTTGGAACACCTTGGGCGCTTTGCAGAAACCGAGGTCAAACACATAACTCGGGATCTAAATAGCAGAGCGGATGTCAAGCATATAACTCGGGATCTAAATAGCAGAGCTGACGCCCTATCCAAGTTAGCAAGTACCAAACCCGGAGGGAACAACAGAAGCCTGATTCAAGAAACCCTCCAAGAGCCCTCGGTATCAAAAGCAGAAGATGAACGAGAGGTACTTGAAGTAGTCGGCCTAAACCTCGGATGGATGAATCCCTTAGTCGAATACCTAAAATTCGACATCCTTCCTAAAGAGGAGAAAGAAGCTAAAAAGATCCGAAGGGAAGCACAGCATTACACCTTGGTGAGAAATGTCCTCTACAGAAGAGGGATATCAACACCATTGTTAAAATGCGTACCAACCTCAAGAACCACCGAGGTATTGGAGGAAGTACATAGCGGGATCTGCGGAAATCATCTCGGAGCAAGATCACTAGCCAGA
>NC_029775.3:4383721-4386897 GCF_000817695.3 Arachis duranensis | reverse complement strand
GTGCTATGGGCTTATAGGACAACCCCCCAATCCGCCACGGGAGAAACACCCTTCCGACTAGTCTACGGCGTAGAAGCCATGATTCCAATAGAAATCAATGAGCAAAGCCCAAGGGTAATTCTCCATGACGAGGTCGGAAATGTACGGGGACACAAAGAGGAGCTCGACTTGCTCCCCGAAGTCCGAGAAGATGCCCAGATAGGAGAAGCAGCATTGAAACAAAGGATGACTACTAGGTACAACAAGAAAGTCATTCGAAGAACATTTGCCTCGGATGACTTCGTCCTAATCAGGAACGACATTGGAATCAACAAATCGGGAGAAGGAAAGCTCGCCGCAAATTGGAAGGGACCATACAAGATCAAGGAAGTGTTAGGGAAGGGTTATTATAAGGTAACTGACCTGAACGGCGCTGAGCTACCAAGGTCGTGGCATGCTTGTAATATGAAAAGGTACTACAGTTAAAGCGAACTCTACTCCCTGATGTACTCTTTTCCCAACTTCATGATTTTTTCCCAAAAGGGTTTTTTCTGAAGAAGGGTTTTTAACGAGGCATCATAGTAGAGGCTAAGGGAAAATAGGCTATTTACACCCTTAGTAGCAAGAAGGTACCTCCTCAATTAATAAAAGATCTTTTCATCTACAATATCTCTTACAACATCCTTCTTTATTTTTCTAAGTCTTTCTACGAAACGCGCCGACTTAAGCTCGACAAAACGTGAAAATCCCATGAACCGACCTAGATGGTCGTCAGGATAAAACGACGAGGTACAAGTCGGCGTAAAGAGGTTGTATAAGTTGATCGTGAAAAACTCGAGAACAATCCGATTACTAAGTCGAAATGAGAACCCGAGTAAAACAAGCTCGGAAACATTCCGAGTAGACGAAAAACGCATCACAAAAATAACCTAAGTCATAAAAACTCGCTAAAGCAAAGTTGAGTATAAAAGATAGCAAAAAGAGATTGAAAAACCTGAGAAAAGTTTAAAGGCTGCATAAAAGCCCTTAAACGAAAAGGCTTGGAAAAACAAAGACAAGCCAATAGGAAAGGTTTTCAGAGAAAAGATCATAAGGGCGTTAAAATATTGAAAAGCATGCACGCATAAGATAACTTAAAACCCTTGTCCAAAAAAGGGCATTTATTTTGTTAATCTAAACCCTTATTCAAAAAGGGTACTCGCCGAAATATTTTGTTTACGGCCTAAAAAGGCCAAGAGAAATTGTTCACACGACCACCAAACAATATATAAATAAGTCTAAAAAAGGGGGGACTCACAGGCCGAGCCCCCTTATAGCCATGAAAAATAAAGTCATTTTTTCAGAGGAGTAGACGAATCACCACCACCAGAGCCAGGAGGAGCGCCACCATGACCAGGAAGAGAAGCTGAAGAGGAAGTCGGAGGAACAACTGAAGAGCTCGGAGCGTCTTCGGGACGAGGAGGGGACTCAACAATCCTCTGTCCCCGAGTCTTCAATTCTGACTCGGAAACAACCACGGGGACAGGAGGATCCACGATAGCACCATCAATAACGACCTTATCAGGATGTAAAGGAGAAAGATCCAAGTCGGGAGCGATAACTCTAACTTGCTCCAGGAAAATTCTCCAAGACTCCTCAGCACCATCAGCAATAGAGTCCTCCAACTCGGCGTACGCATTTCGAGAGTTTAGCAAATCCTTCCTCACAGACACAAGGTCCTGAAATAAGCTCTGGTAACTATCCTGTGCTGTCTTCCTCAAGTTCGCCTCCATAGTACATTGGGCCCGCAGCTTGCTCTCCTTCTCCCGGAGGCTATCTCTCTCCTCCTTCAATTTGGCTACCTCCTCCCTCAACTCCCTCTCATGATCCTGGTAAGCAAGAAGTCTCCCCTCCAACTCCTTAACCTTCGAGGTTGCCCCCAAAGAGCTGAGGGGAGTCTTCTCAAAAATGTCCAAAAGTTTACCACAAACACCCGCCGCCCTAGCTTGCCACAAACACCTGCTGCCCTAAAACTCTCCTCGGCCATGGTGGTGAGGTGGTTTCGAACAGAAACATCATCCATACTTATATAAGGATAGATGTTCTTTCGGACGAATGCAAGAGCATCCGCCTTAACCCCACCATCCAAAGAAGAGCCAGACTCTGAAGTCTTGCGCTTCTTCTTCTCTGGCTCAGGAAGAAGTTGGGCAGAAGGGAATGGCCGAGACAAGGTTGAAGAAGAAATTATAATGGGTTGAGAGGGAGTGCCCACATTCTTAGGAGGAGGAGGAGGAGAGGTGATCGCTCTGGCACCACCGGACCTAGCCCGGGACTTTGCCTTAGCCTCCTGAACTCTTTGGTAAGACTCCTGAGCATTCTTCCTTGCCATATATGTAAAAGAAACAATTAGCAAAAACAACAAGTCGTCAAACCTCAAAGTCGGCAGATACAAGTCGGAAATAAGAAATATATATATAAGCTACCTAGTTGCGACCGAACAAAAGTCGGCGATCCCTGGAGAAATTTTTTGGTATCCAGATATGGGGCCCTCCCCCCGCAACTCGATAGTGGTGCAAAATAGATATTTCAAAATCCGAGAAAGGAAGAAAAACACCCAAGCGGGTGATCATACATTCGTACATAAAGAAAAAATGAGGGGCCGCCTCATTGACTCTCCCAAAACAAACCCGGTCTTCCGGACCCGGGGTTATCAACTCATATTTTGGCTCGTCCTCCTCCGAAGTACAAAGCCTATGATGAGTACAAAGATGAGTAATAAACTCAGCGTCGACCAAGGGTTCCTCCCCAAGGACCGTGACATCAACCCACTGAGAAAGAACATCTACAGAAGCCATTTTCTTTTTTTATGAAAGGTGACAGAAACCTACAAAAAGAAAAAAGAAAATGAAAGGTGACAGAAACCTACAAAAGGAAAAAAGAAAAGGAAAATCAAAAAACACGGTCCCTAAAGAGGAGAGATACGAAGCCAGAATCTACAGACCAACCTATCCACCCACAAAACAAACACATGCAAACAATGACGTGAAAGAAGTAAAACCAACCTTGATCCGAAAAGTGAAGGTTGGAAAGAGCGGAAATCTTCGAGCACAAGAATACAGCACGAGCAAGGAAAGAGAAAGTTTGAAAGATTGCAGAAACGGAAAAATGAAAGAGAGGGAAAGTATTTATAAACATGCTAAGGGGCATAATGGTAAAAG
>NC_029775.3:4378344-4383504 GCF_000817695.3 Arachis duranensis | reverse complement strand
TTGGGCTCAAGTAGGGGCACTGTTCATACCCTGACCCAATGTCAAAGGCCCAGGTCCAAATAAAAGGCCTAATCTAAAGGATTAAGCCTAGCTAAGTACCGACCTTCAAGTAAGAAGTCGGTATCAGCCACGACTCGCTCTAAAGAAGTCGGACTTGAGATTAACTGGCAGATAAACACTCATTCAAATGAGTAACCGCCCCTAAAATCTCTCTAACCGCTTCATAAAGCCATATCTAAACCGCCCCAAGATAATGGAACGGTTAACACCCTAAAGATACGGCACTACTCCAACGGTGGTTATTGGCTCACCACTATAAATACACTGACACCCCTCAGGTATCTCTAAACCCAATACTCCCTAGACCTGCTCACACTCTTGCTAACTTAGGCATCGGAGTGTCTTTGCAGGTATCACCCCCCATTCATTCACTCACACAAGTCGGAAGGAGGCTCCAGTGTGCGATCCAGCTCGGACCTCATCATCTTTCGGACGATTGGGCCATCCCACGCCATCTATTCTATTAATCTCCGGTTACCCACCGTAACAACACCTAAAAAGTATCATTGGCCACATTGTTTTAGGATAGAAAGGAAGAGAAATTGGAATCATCATTACCCCAAAGGCAAGTTGTGCTTGAACTTTGAGAAAGAATTAAGGCATAAGGTTTGACATATGATTTTGCCTGAGAGACTTTGGGGAGGAATCAAGTGAGAGAACATAAGATGAGAAGGAGGAATCAAGTGAGAGAACATAAGATGAAAAGACACCACATCCAACTCAAAACCTTAAGGTGTCAAGTTAATGGGTCTCTCATCTTATAAACTCCTCACTCTTCCATGCTTTCTTTGATGTGGGACTAATTTCAACACTCCTCACACTTACAACACTAATATTTTATATAGGTAGCTAGGTCCCCCAAACCCAAAACCAATTTATATATGTATGTAGGAATGTGTGTTTTTTATTATCTCAATTTTGCTACACTGATCTTATTACTACATATGCCAATCAAGTTTGCAATGCAAGAATCACACAGAAGATGGATTATTATTACATTATTCACGGAAAATATGTTCATCTAATTTTTACCACAACCAAACATGAACATTGAAACAATAGGAACAAAAACAGTGTTGAGTCAAGTTGAAGAAGGAATTGAAGGAAGCAATTGTCATTCATTTTCCATAGATGGGAGAGGCAGAAAGATATGTGTGGTTCTGGTGGGTGTCCCGCAATTGCAGTAGTCACAAAAACCAGTGTCCTCGGAAGCTAATTCACATTACAGCTAGCTAGTAGTGCCTACGGTAAACAACATTTATGTGATTTGACAGTAACATCACATTTCTGCTTCTCACTTTCAAGTGGCTAATTTTTTTTAATACGAGATTGACACATGAGTTATGGAGTATCGGAGAAATATACACGGTTGTGGCAACATTTAATTTTTTGTTTTAGTGGAAAGAAATCGGACCGTCCGATTTCCTTGCAGAGAGAGGGACACAAATCGGACCCAGGGTTTTCTAAAATCGGATCCAGAATTTTTATTGCGGAATTTTGTGGATACTGAAATCGGACCCAAAATTTTCTGCCAGTACACAAATCGGATCCAGGATTTTCAGTACCTTCAATCAGACGGTCTGATTTGTCTTGTGCAGTCCTCATACCGTGATGAAAGAAACACCATATATCTTCATAACTCTGATATACACCAACCCTCTCTCCATATTAAAATTAAAAATTTCAGAAATAGACAGCATTTTTATTAAAATTTAGTCAGCACTTAGTTAGTAAAAAAGAGAGTAATTTTTTATTATTAGATAAAATCTTATACTATTAAAAACATTATTAATAATTAATTGATGATTATAAATCACAAAATCTACTAGCCGCTAACACTTCTTATAAAATTAACCTAAACCCGCCTTTATATAATTTAATAATTAATCATTATTAAAAAATAATTTAATTAAGTTTTTATTTTTTAGCGTGTTTGGCAACTTTCTAATAGTAAAAGTAAAAGCACTAGAAAAATTAAAAAAAAAACATCTTTTTCGAAAAGATGTAATTTACATTCTTTTAAAAAAAAGATGTTTTTCATGTAATAAATAAAAAAATACTTTTATATTATTATTACCAAACATAATTGATAAATAAAAAAATTTTACATGAGTTATCCAAATATAAAATTATTTTTACTTTTTCATAAGATCTTTTAAAAAAATAACTCAAAAGGATCTTTTCTTAAAAATTCACTTAAACAAACTCTTAATTTTATACCAACATAACTACATTAAATTCTTAATTTTATACGAACATAACTACATTCAATTTTCACCATAAATTAAACTCGTATAATAGCCTAACGAGACATCTATCTACATCATTCTTACAAGCTTAGATGCTTTGCATTTGCCTTGTTGAAAGAATGTTAATGATAAATATTTTTTAATTAAATATTTTGTAATTTTATAATTTTTATAAGCGTGTGAAGAGAAATATAAAAAATTATATAGCAGCTGATGAATAATTAATATATAATATCAGGAGCCCGAACAAACTAACATAAAATAATTATTAATTAACTACAAGCTAAGCTAAGGTTATATTAATAAGCACACTACATAGTACAAGGGAGATTTATTAGCATATAAGATTGGGCAATGTTAGATAATCAATGGTTTTTTTAATAATATAAATAATTATTAATTAAATAAAAATACATTATATTTTTAAATTACTTAATTAAATCTTAATATTAGAATAACTATCTACACACTTAATAAAATGAACATTTAATACATTCATTATTTACATTGTTTAATATTTTCATTATCTACCTGAACTTTTCCTATAAAATTTATCCATCCATCTACTTATTACTGAAAGATTCTTCATTTAGGTTATTTTCTCGCATTAAATTGACTCCTACAACACCATTCTATTCTTTATTTTAGCTTCCCAACAAATAAGGACTAGATAATAATGGAACTCTATAAATTAATAATAACTACAATTTTTATTCACTTAATAATTGGTAAATACCCTAAACCCTAAACATGCCACGGATAAATCAAATATTATATTTGAATGACATATTAACTGTTACTTGGATTATTCATAGATATAAATTTAATTATAATTAATTAGTTACTTTAGTATATATCAATTAAAATAAAAATTAATTTAACATACTAATTATTTAATGTATGATTATAATTAATTTTGTATTAAGAGTACATAAAGATAACAATTAGTTTAACTTATGTACTTCTATTACAAATTAAAATTAAGTACAACCATATATTAAATAACTAGCTAGCTAAATTAATTATTATTTTAATTAGTATATACTAAAGTCATTAATTAATTATAATTGAATTTCTACTTAAAAATATTTGTTACGTGATTATACTTTATATACATTTTATATGTACTCATATTACAAAATTAATTACAACCATATATTAAATAACTAACAGATTAAATTAATTTTTATTTTAATTGGTATATGTTAAAATAACTAATTATAGTTAAATTTACCTTTATTACTAATAAAAAACAATTTAGCTAACACTAACAAAGTCTAAATTAGTCCCTTATGCCCTTAAACACACAATGCAATGGCTTTGACCCGTGGCATGTGATGGATAGCAGTAGTATGCCTATTTTTTCTTGGATCAAGAAGAGTGCATACATATTTTTAATTAAAAAATAAATCTCTTAACATATTTGGATGAAACAACTGCATTCCAATGAACAAGATCTTATAAAAATAAAATAAAATATTTTTCAAGAAAAATTAATCATGAATGAAATTAGCAATGAAATCCTAAAACGAGCCCATTTATCTAATTTATAGATAGATCATAGTCACAACTGCCATCTTGAAGTGAAAGTTAATCTACTCATTGTAAAAGCCGCAAGCAAAACGAAAGTTCCTTTTCAAGTAATATGCGGATAAAGTGAACAAAAAAACAATACAAAAATCTTAGAACCAATTAAAATTAGGGATGTCATTGGAACAGTACGAGAAATAATTGTCTCTATTTTTATTTTTTGTATTTTTTTTGTAAAATTTCAGTCTATTTTCTATTTTCTTATGTTTAACATTCATGCGAAAATTATAGTAAAAAATATTAAAAAAAACTAAAAAACAAACTACAAAATATTATTACAAACACACAAACATATCTTATCTAATATTATAAGTTTAGAAATATAACATAGCAAATCATAGCCCATAAAATAAAATTTTAAAACACAATTTTCATTTTAAAAAAACAATAAAATAAAATATTTAACATCTAATATTCTTTCATTATCAACATATAACTTTTAACAAACATCTCCATGTTTTCTATTAAAATAACACAAACATAAATATGTTAACATACATCATAAACAAGAATTTCACATATTAAATAAAAAATGATTAAGGTATAGGTGTCGAGAGTGTTGATTCTATATTGGGCCACGTATGCTTATTAATCAGAATTCAAATAAAATAAAAAATCTGATTTATTTTCACTTAGAGAAAATTTCAACCTTAACAGGATTATTTTAAAACGAAATGAAGGTTATTAAAATATCAGAAAAATATCTCAACAATTCAAAAGAGATAACACTTTATAAAAAACAAAATCCTAACAATATAAAAGATACGATATTCACTTTAAATAATAGAGAAAATGTCACTTTCTTCCCCTACGAGATGCTAAAATGTCATTCTCCTCTCCTCTATTTTATAAATGTACATTTTTCTCCCTTTTAATTTTTAAAAAACCTCCTCTTTAATTCATTTTAAATTTTTTGTGTTAATAATGTTAACTTTATCCATTTTTTATGAAAAAAAAATAAATTATTTTTTGAAAAAATATCCATTAACAAAAATTTTATTTTTTATCATTAAATGTTGCTTACCAAAATATTCTTTAATAAATTATTCTTTTATTAATTAAATTGTATTTTTAACGAAATATTTTCAAAAAAATTAATAATTAAATTATTTTTTTCTAAGATACCTATTTTTCAATAATTTTTTAATTATTAAATTGTGATTTTACTAAAATTTTTGTTAACAATTATTTTTATATTTACTATTAATTTTTTTATATTAATATATATTATTTTAACATTAAATAAAAAATCTTACCACTG